>NW_022741034.1:1357610-1399778 GCF_011630105.1 Anneissia japonica
AGAAACATTTGTAAACTTTTGCATATGCATGTAAAATTTGATTCAAAATAACTTGGAAAATATTTAAATAATAGATTTTTATGACCAATTATAATGCAACAATGAATATAAGGATAATTTTTAAGTAACAATTAAAGTACAGCACTTTAGTTTAGTTAACTTCACAAAAAAATGGAGAATGGAATTTGCAAAATCAATGTTTTTTGGTGTGCACTTTCAGAGGGTTGGTAAGGGGTGCCAAAAAGAGTACTGTTTGTATCACTTGTGAAAATGTTAATATTGTGAATGACCCCTAACCCCCAATAATGATTACTGTAAAAGATTTTAGGCACTCAGTCCACTTATCAAATTTTCATTTCAAATGAGACAAATGTATATGAAATGCTACTGGAGTAGAGTTGAATAGCATGGTAGTTAGATGAGAATTTTTTTATACTTTGTTTATCGAAGCCGCCGCCCGCCAAAAATGATTTTGAATGGAAGTAAAATTTTATTTTTGGCTCATTATACCCGCCACCAAAAAAAAAAAAAAAAATGGAAATTTCAGAAAAAAATAAGTTTTTCTTTATTTTTATGCCAGCCGCTGCCTTGAAATCTCCAAAAATAAGAATTGCCTGTTTCTAATTTTAATTATATAAAGTTAAAGCATTTAACCATCCCATTTTGAAGCTTGAAGTGGATATGTTTTGAATAATGTTTTAACATTATTCATCAAAGAGATTATTATGGGCAATATTTTTTCTAAAGTTTTTATGTAATGATAGAAAACTGATCGATTATAAATCGCGTCCTCAGTGGCCGTCAACCATCAGATAAAAAAAATTCACTAAATTCAAGATAAAAAATCCTTTGAACACTGAGCATTCCAACGGATGCAATTTTAAATACTATTTATTTTTAGATATATTGTCAGAATTAAATATCTTGAAACAATTGTATAGCCTTCAACCTTCAGCATATTAACAGGCGTGATCTATGCCACCCCCTCAGCGACATCTGTCATTCAATTGCTGTCATGACGATTTCCTCTAGACATTGATCTGCAAAAAACGGAAACCACTACATCTTGATATTCAGAGTTTTTCACATGTTTTGCCAAAAATAATCTTCTTTGATAAAATTGTTGTATCTTAATTCCTGGGATAGGAATTGCCCTCCCTTGGGTAGATGGAACCTTCAGAGAAATGTATTTGAATTTTGATTTAATGTTGTGATAGACCTTTTACAGTAATCTAATAAATAGTTGATCTGTGATGATGCTCATAGTTACGAGAATGTTTATGTTTAAATCACTGACAGTAATAAAAACCAGAGGATCCACTAATTAGTTTTAAATAAAACAAAAAGACAGACAACTCTGAAAAGATACAGAGATATTTTGAGATTTAATGACAGTAATAATGATTGAATGATAAAAATTAAAACTGCTATGTCATCATCTTCTCATCCTAGAGTTCCTTGTTTTTGTTCTTCCATTTTGTGTATCATTCTCCCGTGCTACAAAATTGATAAAAAATAATAATAATAATATAGATGACAAGTTGTTTTTTTTTTTTTCTTGTAAAAGCTGTAGTATAAAATGATACAATATGGAAGCTAAATTAAATTCTTTGAATATTAATAGTGGCAATGATAGGATAGGAGTATTTTTTAATCACACCAATGATAGCCCACTATTAAAGTATGAAGACTTGTGGGGCAGGGGTGGCGCCAGCGGTGGGGGGGGGGCCAGGGCCCCGTCGGGGAGAGCTGGCCCTCCTGTCGGGAGAAAAAACACAATTCGTCGGGGAGAAAAACAAATTATATGTATTTTCTACATATTAGTAGACTTTAAAATCAATTAAACAAGCCTTTGAAACCCCTAAATTGTCCAAATTTTCGGGGGCTTCGTCCCATTGACCACTTTCGAAGCCTTTTAATCCAAGCTCGACCACGCCCACTTTGCTTTCGTCGGGGGCATCGGCCCCCCGTCAGGGACCTCGCCCCCCTCCCCCTTTGCTATCAACCTTCTTTAAGAAAGAGAATTCAGGGTAGGCAGTATGCAAATGAATCATATATTCATAGTGTTAATCTATTTCCTGGAACATGGTGGGGAAGTTGTTGTAAAAGCCTTTGTATTTCGCTCCCAAAGGAAGAGGGAAAAGCCGCATTCAGTCAACCTTGTTGTCGGCAAAGACCAAGTCACTGATGCGCACTGCTTGTGTAAATTTTGGTATCTATCACCAAGCATAGACATCTAGGCCTAGGCTCACATGTTTCGCCTTTAAACCAGCTGTCTAAGTAAATTAAAATGTTCGAGAAAAAGTTTTTGATCACGTGACTAAATGATGCTCGCTGATTAGTTGGTTTATCTGGCAATCAAATCTCGTCGAGATGTTAATTGAACTGGGAAACTAGAGATCTCCACGGTTCAATGCACACAGTGGCCACAGTACCACCAGTTTAGCCTTCTGAGCAACTGATAAATTTCGAAAAGATGGCTTTTTATTAATATGATCACATCTTGCTAATTGTAGGCCTCATGAAACCTGTTTCAACAGATGCGACTATAATCAGTGAGGCACTGCAACTGCACAAGGCACTCTGGGTCATAAAGGAGCAAACATTTTTGTCATGTTATGTGGTAAAATGTAAATGGACATGCGGATGGAAAGAAAATAAAGATAAAGTACTGCTCAAATTAGTACCTTTCAATAGAAATGAATCAATTATTGCATTTTTTGTTCACATTAATGTACTGTGGTTAATACTCGAGCCTTGGATAGTGATGAGGTCTGGATGCCTTTTTGACAGGATATGCCAAAGTCAAATTTTCTCAGTACATCAGTAAAGTTGACATCTGCCCTTTACACATTAGCTGTGGGAAAAAGATTCTAATCAACAACATTTGAAAAAAAAAATCTTAAATTGACGCCTTAGTGGTGCAGCCATGTTTAGTTGATGGACAAGGCACGACTTACTCATTATTGGACTGTAAAGCTAGACATCTGGTGCCAAATTCTGTGAAATAAGGAAATAATGCAAGATTATGATCATACAAATACATCCTAAATATATCTTGAATAAAATCCATAAACAAAAAATGGAAAAGATTTACTGCCCAATTATAGTAGGAACTGTTTGCTTTCTGGATAGACAAGGCATTGACTAGCTCAATCTCAGACTATATAACAGCAAATCCGGTGCCAAAATTGGGAAAATAAAGGAAATTATGCAGCTCTTCTAACAGTATTCATACTAAATATATCTTGAATTTAAAACAGAGTGTGACCCATTTTTAATTTTTCAATTCTGCTTACCTATACACACATGAATACGAATGAACTTATGAAATCAACTACCAAGCAAGTAAAAAGGAATTTTTTTTTAAACTGTTTTTTTTTTTAATACAGTACCATTTAGTTGGGTGTGATTGCACAGTCTGCAACCTCCCTCCTCATGTTTCTGCCCTAGCATTTGTAATAACAAATGTATTTTTGTTTGCATTCAATAGTTTATTCAGTAGGCCTAATACCAGTTAAAAGGTAGGATGATGCTCTACTAATTGTCTCTTTTTGAGTACTTATGGAATATGTTTTTGAGTGACAAGATAATCAAGGACCCTGGGATTTAAAGACAAGCTATAGCTCCAGATATACCATAGTAGTTTTAAGCCACTATAGTTTTTATGTCACAAGTTATGCACTTGTCAATTGTATTCCCGACCCCCCTGGACCCGGGCCATAGCGGGGCACAGCTGGGACTGAGCCAGGGATGTACACATAGATGTGTCCCGTAGTGCTGGGGCGTACCTGAAATTTACCCGTAGATGTAACGGGCCTCGGAAGGGCCAGGAATTTTACACATTGGAGTAGCTGTGGATGTACGTTAAAACGATGCCCCGCATTGCCGGGAGATGGCCGGGGCTTTCACGTGCATGTAACCAAAATTACATCCCAGGCTAAGTCCCCGCTAGGCCCAGATCCAGGGAGGGGGCCGGGACTATACAACTGACAAGTGCATTATAATATATTAAATTCTAATTTATTCTAATTACATAGAAACAAATTTCCAGGTAATGAGCATAATATCACTTTACATATGGTTTAATCAGTCCTTCTACTTAGACTTAATCTCCAAAGCCTGTTCTTGGGAAAGCCTTCGTATCCTGGAGCTTAATATGAATTCCGTTCACTGATTGGTTAAAGGGGCATCCAACACGTTTTCATGCATACTACACAACATTTGGAAATTTAAAACATTTCAATTCTCCACTCTCTGATTCTCCAGGCAGTCTCACCAATTACGTTTGGCCAAAATTATTTCTAATCTTAAAGGCCACTTTTTAGACCGTCAGCTATTTTTAGATCAAGTTGATTATACTGGTAACACTAAACCTGATTTATACACTAGCCAAAATAGAAGAATATGAAAATTAGCAAAATTAGTAGTATGCTATTCTAAGCAATTAAGAAAGATTGCAACGATAAACAAAATTGAGGCAGCAGCAAATAGTAAGGGACAGAAATAAGAAACCAAATTCATATTTTTACTTGGTGAATAATAATAATAATAATAATAATAATAATATAGTAATAATAACAATATTAGGGGTTGTTCACAATTATCAATATTTACACAGGTGTACTCTTTTTCGGTACCCCCCCTTCCTCACCTGAAAGTGTACAAAAAAAATTTTGATTTTTGCAAAACCATTCTCCATTTTTTTTTTTGTGAAGTCAACTAAAGCAATGCACTTGGTTTTGCTTAAAAATGATTATTATATCCATGGTTACATTATAATTTTACCATTATTTTACATATTGCATTATTTTGAATCAACATTTTTATGCAGTGTAAAAGTGTGAACATTTGTCTACCTCCTCCCCAGTAGCGTACTGTTTGTACACTTGTTAAAATGTTGATGATGTTGAACTACCCCTTTAATAACAATAATCATTAAAATTGACAATTATAATAATAATAAAGATTGATAATAATAATTATTATGTTTAACTATACTGAAAGATGCACTTTGTACAATGGTTCTACGTTTAATTAACTTAAAATTTACAGAATTTCTATCAATTTACTTTTAAAAATGCTCTCATTTAATTTATAGTCTCTCCTCTATTTTGTAATTAATTCCTTTTTGTAAAATTTACCATACATTTTTCTTTTTCAATTTTTCACTTTTGTATACTTTTATGTAAATTTTATCTGAAAAACCAGTGCCTTTGCATTGAGCATGCTATCCACAGTTAAAAAAAGTTGAATAATTAAATAAAGATAAATAAATTCTGCTTAGAAATACATCAAATACAAAGAAATAGGAATGTTTATTAAAATATGTTATATAAATGAATAAAAAAAGTTGCCTTCATATTTCAAAGGTGATACTCAGCTTACTCATTCATCTTTTTTTTTTTGCATGTCCACTTTTCTAAATTCATTGCCAGCTTTGAGTCTTCCCCAGATGACCTCATACATTTTTAACACGCAACATTATTAATGTTTTTTATTTAACTACAGAAACGTGTTGAGTTCGAGGGGTTTTTTTTTACAAAAGGCCATGAGTACATATTACCAATAATGATGAACAAAAATAGAAATTAGAACTTAAATTGCACAATTGAGAAAACAGTCTCAACCACAACTGAACGAATAAAATAATAACTATACTTAAACTTTTATTATCTTAACTATGTCATTTGATCCTAGTTAAACTTCATTTGATCGTAACTACACTTAAAGTAACTTAATTTTAACTACACATAATGTACATTTAAACTTACTTAATCTTAACTGCATTTGAAATAACTTAATCTCATAACTACATTTATATTATCTTAACCTTAACTACATTTATACTAACTTAAACTAAACTACATTTAAACTGTTACTTAATCTTAACTACTTTTAAACTAACTTTAATTTTAACTAGAATGTAGACTAATCTAATCTTAACTACATTTAAACTAACCTAATCTTAACTACATTTAAACTAACTATCTAACTTGGTTTTTTTTTCTACTATACATTGTATCTATGCTCATGCCCAATTATAATCAAACTGATGATGTTGATAATGATGCTAATCAACTAATATTTAATATTTATTAGATTTAGATCTGCTCTGTATTTGCCTCTTTAATGGGATTTTGTAATGGCACCATCTTTACAAGTCTTAATTACTCCTAGATCCCTAAATTTGATATTGGATTTAGGTTAAAATGCAAATCTTAATTAATACACAAAGGTATTGCTTGCATATTATAGTCTAGAGTTAAACCATAGAGCATTAGCACACTTACATACTTCCATTTTTGAATAATTACAGTAAATCCTATAAATCATTTTATCACTTTTTGTATAAATTATAGCATACTTATTTTTCATATTGTGTTATGTTTGTTTCTGAAAGATACGTAAAAGAAATCTTAACTGAATAGATATAGACAATATTTGTCTTCTTTAACACTGCAGAGATCACCAAAATAGACTGCATTTATTATTAAGCTGTAATGTTTTATAGAATCATTATATTTTTTACTATTATATATGTTTTAAATTTAATTTACACATTTGTGTTGTATTTGAACAAGTTTGATCTTTCTAGCAAAGTTGATCATATTTTAAATTGTTATTCAATGTCTCAATCAACTACTACCATTACCTGACAGATATTTCTTCCATTGCTTCATTATCAACCCATTGGTTCCCAATTTTTTTTTTATATTCATGGAAACTTCAGGACATGTTAATGGACCCCCAAGTCTAAGTTTACACATTATCAATATTCTTCCAACAGGATCATGTTTATAACATGATTTTTATCAATGATAAGGCCCTAATGCTTAGCAGTAAAATGTTCACACTATTGTAAGACAAGAAAAATAATAGAATCATTGAAAAATTGGTCTAAAAGTCTAGCGGACCCCCAACACATTTTGTGGTTCCCTCTGCAGACACCTTTGTCTCGGACCCCAAGTTTGGAACCATGGATCTACACAAAATGCGTCAGTTGTTGAACATGCATTTCTATCACTACAGTTAGAGTACAGTACTTTACTGAATACATTTTGCCCTTGGACTTCTCCATCTACTTTCTGCCTGTGACTCCCTGCATTATTGTCTTCTCAAGACAATAATGCATACGATAGGGAGGCTTAATGTGGTTATATTATTACAAGTGCTTTCTAACCTTGAGGAAATGGCATATTAGGTAAATTACTATTTTTGATATTATTATTATATTATTTGATTCTACACTCGATGTCGAATGTATGCAATCTGTAGCCTGCCGGCACCTTGGCCTCAGATGATTTAGTGCCTAAAAAATGTTCACAAAAACGTGATGCAATAATGACAAAATGATTATTATTGTTTAATTTTGGTTAATATTTCAGCCGCTTGGGGTTTCTTGCCTGTTTTTCTTTCTTCCTGTGCTTCTTCCGTATTTACGTTAAATTTAATTTGTTTTACTAAATAACATACTTGCGCATAATTTTATATACATATTATATATATATATATATATATATATATAGCCGTTAACACTGTTGAATAAATATAATATAAGTTATTAAAAGTACATATACAGTGTTTAATAAGGACATGATGGAACATCGTAGGCTACCCTGTAGCTTTTCAATGAATAAAGTCCTATAAAAATCATTGTGTAATAAAATGCCTCCGACGGGATTCGAACCTGCGACTTCTCGCTGACAAGGCGAGCGTCATAACCACTAGACCACGAAGGTTTATGGTTGAACATGTCCAAATGCCTGTCGGGAACATTGTATTACACATTGCTATGCCTCAAGAGGGCGTTTGGCCAGATAAATCTGGAAATACGGCTAGAAATACTGTCGTGTATTATATATGATATTGAAGGAAGTTAGCCGTTAACAAGTTGTCTTTATCCAGGACTGCTTGTCTACTTTTTTTGTGTGGGAAGCTTTTAACCTATGCGTAAATTACTTCCTATGATTAAATTATGTTTTCATTAGTTTCATTATTTATTAATTTGCATAAAAATTAATATATATTACAGTATACAGTGCCTGTATACAGGAGGTCACATGGTTTATGCCCTTGACATTGGCAACCATATTTGGGTTAATCCAGGAAATTGTTTATTTTAATCTATATAATAACATCTATTTATAGTTTAAAAGTGTTAATTTTTAAAGTAGATTTAATTTTACAGCACATCATTGAACACCTATTTATTAATTGTTTGTGTGTTGTATAAGAAAGCAAAAAATGCCTACAGAGACATGCACGATGCCTTCAACTGCTAGCCATATTGTTGTGCCCTTTTTCCAGGCAATGCAAGACACAGACCAAAATATTTCATCTGAATTTTTGCAGACTCACTACAAAAAAATTCATAAATTGATTACCAGTCAATAAAGGGGGTGAATGCACAGAATATATAAATTGTATTATTTATGCAGTGTTAATTGCCGAGAAATATTTCCTCATTCAAATTTTCAATGGAAGGCTAGATCAAAATATCAAATACCAAACTTGATGTAACTCAAGACAGACACGTATACTCTCTACGGGAAAACTCCTCTTCTAGCCCCTTAATTATTTGGAAGCTAATCACGTGTGTGTGACCCCGCAATGCTTCCCCATGTGTGAAGAATATGAAAGTAATCTGACTTGTTAGATGTATGATATATTAATCATAAATTGATCACCTCTGACTTTAAGAAATAATATATTATACATTAGTGTTTTTGAAAATTGTTAATTTCTGTCATTATCAAATTACAGTATGATGATTAATTGATTTGTTATTCTTTTATTCTTCATCAGAAGTTTATGGTCAATTACATTATGAAAATGTTATTTGGAAATAATATATATAAAAAAATTGTATTATGTCAACAACAGGACATTTTATGAAATTTTACTAAAACAATTGTTATAACATATCTATCAGAATAAAAATGGAAGCATTGTAGTTTAATTGCATTTTATACTGGTTGCCCTATGCGAGGTGCAAGACACAAAAAGAACTCAAACTCAGTGCACTGTTAAAGTTTCATGGCCATGAGGCCAGCACCCCTTGAGCTCATCATGTTGACAGTGGCATTGAAATGGGGGGTGATGGGGGATATGGTTGTTGGAGTGGGGAGGGGGGAATCGATGATTTAGTGAGGGGAAGCTACAGTAGGTCACAAAATAAGGTGATACGAGGTGATTATTAACTACCTGAGGTGATTTGTTTTGCTTCAGACATTTTTAATGGGGGAGGAGAGACCGGAGCATTTAGTGCAACCCCCCCCCCCCCCCCCCCCCCCCCACTCCCCCCCCCCCCTTTTAAATTTTTCATGATTGTTAATAATTCTAGATGATGATTTGTAATAGTAGCCCTTGCTTACTAATTATACATCACAACTCCTCCATTTATAAAGCATTTAGGGATTTCCTTTTGCTGACACCATACATAGTACAGTGGCCTAAAATCTGATTAAAATGATCTATGATTTGTCGGAAATAATTAGAGAAAAAGATGAAAAATTAGATTATAATCATAAATTTATATGATTCATCAGTGGATAAGATGTTTAATACAGATCATAATTTTAATACAGGCTTGACTCTTTATCAGGTCAGGGTTGCCACGAGGCTGGTCCAAGCACGTTTCAAAACCATTGCACGATACTTTATTTTTTTCTGAGAATTTGTATTAATCAAATTTTTTTTGTTATTCCGTAGGGCCTATTATTATATAACATTAGGTTGGTTTAATCAAGAATGTGGTAGTTATTGTATATTGAAGTTTGTATCTGAAAGTGGAACAAAAGAAAGAATTAACAAATATTTTTTGTGGAAGCACAAGCTCGCTGCTTGGATACAAAGTTCATACAATAAAAATTCATTTATTAAATTAATGTATATAATATTATATTCAACATATTGAAATGAGATCATATGCTTATGAACTCGCACACAAATTATTAATGATGTAATAATAATAATGGAATATTAAATAGTGCCGTGTCCCCGGAGTGTGGTTGGTCGTGGTCCTTTAGTTATCCTTGTTTATTGTATACATAAATAGCCATGTATCATCCGCCGATTCCGATGCTCCCACGGGAATACTCCTAGCTGTGCCGCTACAATTCAGCACCAGTTTCATTCCAAATCGTTCATATTATATTCATTTATATTCCCATGAGTATTTCAACAGATGTGCAATCTCCTTGGACCTAATGAAATGAAGAGTAGGATTTGAACCCTGAATTCAAAAGCATAAACTGCAACCACTACTCCAAAGGTGGCGTAATGCGGCCCGGCCCACGAAAATACATATCAAATAATGTTTGTGTGGCTTGTCTATCATCTTTAGCTGGAAACTCTTGTTTAGAGCCTGGAATCCATTCATCTATAAAAAAGAAATATTAAATTTAAGTTATCTCTTGATAAAGCTGAATTAAGTAGACTATACTTGCTATGTTCTTTCAGCTACGGTTTCAGTAGCCATGATAACGTTAATGATGTAATGTTATAGTGTCATCTTCCATCATACCTCTCGTTGAGTAGAAATATTACGACTAAACTTGATTGGTATACAACAGTGCGTGGTTTTACTTTTCACATACAGGAAATGTCAAACTTTCATCGAGTATTATGTTGAAGTGTGTTTGCATTCTTTACCAATAATATTGTATACAGGTAGACGATAAAAGGCCTAAATCTAGGGGAAAAAAAATTGTAGATTCATCTCAAAAGAAAAAATGTGGTATTGTGCATTTGGCTAATAAAGCATAGAAGCACTTATCTAGCTGCTTCAAAAGCTTTATATTGAAATAATGATTTGAGTAATGTAAAATGGAGATGAAAATATGGCCATGAACATGATCTGACCTACATTTTTCATAGGCCTACAGGCTACATTGGTGTCAAGGCTGGGTTGAATAGAAATAGAAAGGAACAAATTTATAATAAGATAATCTGAGATTACAAACCCTCGCACTGTTGCACCTTGTTTATGTAAGAAAAAAAATGGCTTGCGGTCAATCCGCTTCAGTTAGAAATATTTTTTACTTCCTACACTATGTAGTGACCTTGACCTTGGATTTGATGATCCCACAAAATACCCCAATAGCAGGTAGACGCCTCAGACAAGACTGAACTTTCTTTTTAAGAACTGTTAGGTCTTAATTTACCTGATTAGACAAGACAGTGGCCCCATTATTAGCAAACCGGTACAAAGTGACCTTTTTCTTTGCTCCTTGGGAGCATTCTTAGTCACGCTACAGTACATGATATGTACAACCAAATATAGCATTCAATCCATAACATCCTAATCAACCACCGCACTAAATCCCTCCTGAAGTTTAGAAGAATTGAACACATTATTTTAGGATTCAACAGCAGGTACCATAACCACTATGGGCCCGTTCGAGCAAAAAAACGCCAACCGTATTCTGTTAAATTCACCGGTTAATCGCGCTGAACACGCAGGGGGTGGTCGACCGTTTGAGCAAGTTTTAGCTAATATTAAATACCGTGTAACGTTGAACATCGTACATGTGTGTGCCATTGTTCTGAAAGAGAGTTCTAATAAATACTGGATACTGTGCAACGAAAAACTGCTCCGGAAGTAATTTTCAAAGGTCATCAAATGCAAATGAGAAACACTTATCCCATCATTACTTTCTACTGCTGCTATACTCGGACCATGCATGTACCCCACAGCGCAGCACGTAGGAACAAGATCCGAGCTTAACAACATGTAAACGCTTCAAATCTGTACGTAGGATAGATTATTCAAGTTAATATCTCCGAATAATGGTAAATCTAAAAATTGAACGCGTAGCTACTGTATGCTACCAGCCACCATTATGGCTTACAATGATGTGATGTTATGCTAATGGATTTACTGTCCAATCCAACTTCAAATTTCGTCGTAAATGTAAAGTGTGGCAAAGGAGAGCGCGCCTGGGCCGTATGTCACCATTTACCATTTCTGTGTCATTTGTTAGTAAATGGTCTCCTTTACCTCTTTTGACAGCTTTGTAAACTGATCCTGTAATCAGATAGGGTTACTATGAAAACTGTCATTCAGAATCTGGTAATGCAGTACTGTAGGATGTAGCATGGATGTAGGAAGGTGTAACAACTCCTTTGGGCGAAGGAGCTGTCATCACAACTGTCAATCATTCAATTACTTAGGTACAGGTATTGAAGTAGGGAATAGGTTGATCATTCATATCTATTTATATACATTCCATGAATGTGTGTGTATATATATATATATATATATATATATATATATAAATGCACTAAATAAATGCTGATTTCATCAATTGATTGATGATTGATTGAATGATTGATTTAAGGATACATATTTCTCAAGAGGTATTTTCTGTTATGTAATTAATTTTTAACATCACATAATAAACTTGGTAGGCCGTGGATAAAAAAACACCTGTATTCCATAGTATGATATAGGCCTATAATGTATGTCATAGTTCAAATGAAATCAAGTACAGAATGTATCTAATAATTGAATTGACAGATAAGAATGTTAACTCAAGCTACACATGGCATGCCACAACTATATATCAATATATATGATATAAAATACTGCTTACAAGTTATACAAACACAATTTTTATCAGGTTTTATGACGCTTTGTTTCATTTGTGTTACCGTGCCAACTCGAACTTAAGAATGCATCCTGTAAAGAATAATGAACACTACAGTATACAAGCAATTTATCATTTAAGCCCACAAGTAGTCTTAATTTCTTCAATAGCTCTCCATACAATACAATTACAGATATTTTTTATTTTTGTATTGAGAAAGTGTACTCTAAAGTTATTTATCTCACTAGGGGTTGTTCACAATTATCAACATTTTTACAAACAGTTCTCTTTTTTTGTACCCCTCCCTTCCACCTGAAAGTGTACAAAAAAATGTCGATTTTGCAAAACTATTTTCCATTTTCCTACTAAAGCAATGTACTTGGTTGCTTAAAAATGAACATTATATCCATGATTACATTATAATTTTACCATTATTTTACTTATTTTTTATGTAATTTTGAAACAACATTTTTATGCATATGAAAAAGTGTACAAATTTGTCTACCCTCTCCATCCCCACTCCGCCTCCCCCCTCCCCCAGCGTACTGTTTGTACACTTGTGAAAATGTTGAAAATATGCAAGATATAACCATTCGTGTGTTGATTAGCATGTTGCT
This sequence comes from Anneissia japonica, assembly GCF_011630105.1. Taxonomy (NCBI): domain Eukaryota; kingdom Metazoa; phylum Echinodermata; class Crinoidea; order Comatulida; family Comatulidae; genus Anneissia; species Anneissia japonica. Next base: position 1,370,821 of record NW_022741034.1, read on the forward strand.
TTACGTTTAATTTTGCTATACATCAATCTCTATTAAATTTTAGTTTTCGAGTTAGGAAAATACATGGGTTTTAAACAGTGTTTTATACTGCTGAATGTATTTTGCATTGAGGGTAAACGTAACTTGAATTCAGACTGACATTCGCTTTATCTTCACAATGTGATTTGCAAACTAATCTCTTTCAAATGTCATTGTCTTTTTTTTCATGACATTTACGCTTTTAGAATGTCAATTTAATTTCCGTTTTTCTTCATATTATTGTGTAATCATTCACTCGAAATTCTTTCCTTTTGTTCTTTATGCTAGTGACATCATCACGACATTTATTACATCAGGTTGACAAAAGCAATAGCGGTTTGAAATCTATTTGAGAAATGTTGATTTCAAAATTGATGTTGAGTCGATGCAACATCTGATTGAAATTTGACTCTGTGTATCTTGAATTATCGAACACACGAGGCAATTACGTACAATAAATATACAGTTACTAATGACTAGCGACCAGCAACTCATTTGGAAGATCATACGGTAGTAATTATTCTTGTAATTATAACACTGTTGAACGTTTGTCTTTTCTGACTTCTGGTCATCCTTTAATTTGCATAAATTACAAGCGTGTCATGAACTTCAAAATTCTTATCTTTCTGAAGATGACTTCTTATTTAAGATGCCTTGTTGAAGATTGTTAAGCAAAGAGTTGTTAAAATGTTATAATTCAATGGATGATATCCATAAAGTCTGTCTAAGCACGGAATGTTTTGTACTGCATTCTGGGTAGTGTCATCATTGTGTTGAAGATTCGGTAACAGACATTTCCACTATGCCCAGCTCCTCCGATATTGATGCTAATGTCCCTTATGCAGTGCATGCATAGGCAATCTCTACCCAATCACAGATCCCATCATCAGGATGTTGGCATTTTTTAGCAGTGGACTCAAAATTGTGTTATTAATTCATTAGAGTCACTTGTGTTTTGAAGTAGTAGATTAAGTCATTATGAACAATAGTGTTTGAGTCATATGTCCTTCGGTTATGAATTTCATAGCCATTTTTTTTTTCAGTTAATCATTGATATTACAGTAGTGTATTTTTATTCATGTTCAGAGTAGAATTAATTTATAAAATAATGATGATTATAAATTTAAGTTTATGTAATAACAGATGATAAGAATCTTTTCAAGTCCATTTGCCTATTCATACTGGAATTTATATAAGAAGAACAGAAATAGAAAGTATAAAATAAGTACTTTCACAAGGTTTACAAATTGTCATTTTGATTTTCTGCCAAATACTTATCGAGGATGATTGAGGGATTTTTTTCGGGAAGGAAGAGGTGTGAAGTGAAATGTTTTAACATCAGGGCTTAAATCCCCGTAGACATGGGACAATAACAAAATTACCTTGCAACTGAGGTTTGCCCTGATGATTTGGCAATAATATAAATAAAAGTAAAACAAAAAATTAATATTATTGTTTAAAGATATATTATCCCATGCAAAATACCAAAAATATCATAAAAATCATTTTTGAAATTAACTTTCTTATTTTGAAGTAACATAAACATTATTAACTTGAACATAGAAAGGAGTGTATTTAAAAAATGCTTACAAATAATTTTACAGCATAAATAATAGCAACACTAATCACTGGAAGTGATTTATTATTATTTTTATCGTTATCCAGTATAAAAATCAGGGTCCACATTTTTAAAATTCAACAAGTTAATAATTTGAATGTTACTACTAAATGAGCAAGTTCATTTCTACATTATTTTTTCTGATATTTGTCAATTTCTGGAGACAATTAATACATTTTTAATTGAACAAAAAAAAAAAACAGTTAATGTGTCCTCATTTGGGATATAGGTCCAAAAATCCCACTTGGAGACTTGAAGGTGTCAGTAATTTATGATATGAAATTAAAATATCAATTACTAATTATTATTCATAATTTTATTTTACAGCTAAAATGGTATAATTCATTATTATGTACACCACCGTCTTATTACAAACTGGTAAATAGTCCATCAGACTAAATAATTAATCAATAATAATATAATAATAGTATTTTAATATAATACAAATATTGTTTGTGTTTAATAATATTAATAGTTGTTGTGTCAAATTGGTATTATCTGTGCCCTAATATTGCTGGTATCAGTTTCATAGCATTTATGCTACCGCCATAATGAGTCTCCATATATTATCATAAATATATTTAGTATTTTTTGTGTTTATATTATATTTATGACTATACTAATTGTGTTTGTGTATTTAATGAAAATGTTTTCTTCATCTACATTGCCATTGTCAATATGCTATTAACCATTAGATACTGGGTAGCTGATCTAGAGAAAACAGACTTCTCAAGTTGGTAAAATGCTTCAGACCCATGATAAATTTCCGTAGTATTTTTGTCTATTTCTCGTACATCCGAAATTAGGCAAAATTTCCATAGCAACTACAGAAGTTCCATAGTACTTCTGATAAAAGTTTGCAGACATTCCAAGTTTGTGTACAAATTAATGGGAGGCAGTGGCAGAGATTCCGAGGGAGTGAAGGCAGAAATATGGAAATATGGAGGTATGTCACAATAGCCTGCTAAGTCGGCCCCCACTATGAATTCTGCTCCAAATTGACTTTACGATGACCTAAGAATGGTAAGACTAGCCACACTGTAATATCAAACTTATCCATTGTTAACATATGTGAGGTCTCAAAATGAGTCTCATCGTTAGAAAATCAAAAAATTATTTTATATTAAATTTTAGTAGATCACATTATAAGCTTTAATTTGGTCTTTGAATGGCTTCCCTAGGATAAATAGATCCAGAGATGTGAGCATTTAAAGTTTAGGTGTACGAGAACCAGGTTTTGAGAAAATCGGCCTCAAAGATAAACTAACCTGTACAAATAATAGGAATAGAATTACAGAATATGCTAAAACACTATTTTAGTAAGAAAATTCACTTAAAAAGTACACAATCATAAAATATAAGTATCAAGTTATTCAAAAACATTAAAATCAAAATTTTGTAAAAATGGTAACTTTGGCCTATTTTGGTGAATATCTCAATATGATTTCACCAACGATGCGTCTCATTTCGTAGTGAGACCTCACATATTATTTAGGCCTAGCACATGAAATAGATTGAAAAATGGTTCTGGGCAGTATATTTCATTTGTTTGTAGGGAGTACACAGTAGCCACTGTTCCGCTCTCTGTTTTTGCATGAGCTGAAGCAGTTTAAAAAAGTATGTGACCTACATTTTATAAATTTGGGCTGGACAATTTTTTGCTTGACAATTTTTGCTCGACTTTCATGTGCGTGACACTTGGTAGGTCTCATAATGGGAAAGATATACTGTAGGATCTATAATTGTGGCAAAGGCAAGCCAAACCAGTCACTCGTCGCAAAAATCAATTTTTAGTTATTAATACAGGGTTAAACAGTAAAATGAGAGTTATAAAATGGTAAAAAGAAAAATCATTTAAATCCGACATTTCGTTAAAATTTCGGGAGTTAAACATACAGCTGTTTAAAGAACAATATTTGAGAAATCAGCCTTCAAAGTTTATGATTTTGGGCATTTCTTAGGCAGAAACCATCACCAAATAGTTGAAAATTGTTGTTTTAACATTAAAGATGGGGAAATTAACAGCATAGCATGATGCGTAGATAAAGGTTGGTTTAGTGCAATTTAATAGATTTTCATAACTTTGACGTTCCAGCATGTTTTGGCCATTATCTCCGAACAGGATTTGTGACAAGTGACTGGTTTGGCTTGTCTTTGCCACAATTGTATGATGTTAATGGGAGCTGTACATACTGTGTCTGCTTGATTATTATTATGTTATATTTATTATGATTTCTTTATCTTTCCATGTACTTATGATTGTAAGGGATGTGGCATGATGATATAGTAGGCTTATCTTCATGGATGTGGTTATGGAATTGTAAAATAGGATATTTTACTTGTTTATCCTTCTTTGTGGGAAAATAAGATGGTAAGATGAAGGGCACAATCATGGGAAGTTGTTAAAGGGTAGCAGGCCTGGTCTTTTTCCTACAAATATTATACTCAAATGCAAAGAATAAACTACAGAACAGTACAGTACTTTTTCTGTCTTCATTTTAAAATAAGTAATTGTTACACAATGGTGGTATCTTATTATTGTATTCTATATTGTGTAAAATATTTGTGGTTGACAAAAGTGAATTGGTGGGGTGTTAAACATTTCACTATACAGTTTGTCAAACCGAAAATAATTTTAGTGGTTGCAGAGATGACTATCTATCAATAACCACTGAGAGAAATTCATTCCAGGAAAACGTGATGGTATAAAAACCTATACTTTAACAACATGTTCTGTGATTGGTCAATATGAAATATATTGGCATGATGTCGTTTCCTTGTAAATTTATTGGCATGGTGTTGTTTCCTTATAGTTGATGATCGTTATGACACCAAGGTAATTAAGTTTTATTGAAGATATACTGAGATATTCTGCTGATTGATTTTTCCTTTAAGTAGTATTTTGAATTTTTTTTTGAATGAAATTCAAGAAAATTATCATCTCAATATCTTTATATTATCAATGAAATGTAATTCATTTGAATTCCTTTACAAACTTGTACCAATAAAATATATATAAACTTTTAGTGACTTATGCTCCGGCACAGATGGATGATAATTCCTACATTTAAGTGCTAGAAGTTATGGGCCATTTAAATTTTTAAAGCAATTTCAGCTATTTAAATTAATCATCTCTCCTGAGTGGAGTTGAATAGCTTTAGTGGTTAAGATGCTTTCCTTCCAATCCCAAGGTCCTGGGTTCAATTTCTGTCACGCAAACTCGCAACTCGCATTTTCCAACTTGCAACTCACATTTTCCAACTCACAACTCGCACTTAGTAACACGCAACTCGCATTTGCCATCTTGCAACTTACATTTTCCAACTTGCAACTCGCATTTTCCAACTCGCAACTCACATTTTCCAACTCACGCTTAGTAACACGCAACTCACATTTTCCAACTCGCAACTCACATTTTCCAACTCACGCTTAGTAACACGCAACTCGCATTTTCCAACTTGCAACTTGCATTTTCCAACTCGCAACTAGCACTTTGTCCTTGCAACTCTCATTTTCCAACTTGCAACTCGCATTTTGTAACTCGCATTTTGTAAATTGCAATTCGCATTTTCAAACTCAAAACTTGCAGAAAAGAAACACTCCATATTGACACTTAGTTTATGTAGAGCATCTTGTTTTAGGGTTTGTTTTGTGCAAGTTGCGAGTTTTTTTCCAACACACAACTCACATTTTGTAACTAGCAACTCCCATTTTCCAACTCGCAACTCGCACTGAAGTAACACTCATTGTGTTTATGTGTAATTGTCTTGTGACAGGATTGCCACTTAGTAAAGTGATTAAGTTCTCCTATAGTCATGTTCTTGGCCATGAGCCTAAAAATTGAATAATAATGATAATTAGTATACAGTAATCCTCGGAGATGTAGGCTGAGAGTCCTTTGATTAATTTTAGGCTGTAAGCGATCTGTGCAGTGCTTCATTTTCACAGTTTATGCCTACGTACATCACAGTTAAAAAGCTGAAATGCAAACTTCATTTTATGTATTAATAATCATTAATTTACTTCAAGGCTTACAAAGTTAGTCAGGAAATTTTATGAGCAATATTTGGAGTGCTTCTTATCATCGTTAATTGTAGATGATGTGTATTAATGTGATTGTCAACTATACATTTTTGGTTGATTCACAATTATAATTCATCCTGTTGAAAATTTATTGCCTGTTTATACCGTTCGAGTCAAGTGGTAAGGCAGGGACGCTGCCAACTACAGCCTTAAAATTGGCGCTGGTTCCAGCCGCTCCTCGCCCATGGTTCAGTTGGTAGAACAAGTCTTCTCGGATAAGGACTTAATTAAAATGGAGGTATAGTGTATACAGTATATCTGGCTCGTGTGCACTTTAAAGAACCCATTGCATCTTTGGGAAGAGTAGTGGGTAACACCGATGACATGGCTCATTTCAGCCCATGTTGTTGTTGGAATGATGTGAACATGTGGCTACCATGAAGCCAATGCCGTAGCCAGGATTTTCAAACAGTGTGGGACAATATCAGGGTGGACCCACTTTACGCGTAAATTAAAATAATGTGGACCCATTTTTACGGAGAAATATAAATAATCTATACCCATTTTCTTAAAAGTTGACCCAATTTAGGCAAAATATGAGAAATCTTGAACTTTTGTTTTGAAAAGTGGAGTCATTTTGTGCATAAAACAGAATATTTTAGACCCATTCTTTGTGGACCTAATAGAAAAATTGTGTGGGACTGCATTGCAAGAAGGGCCTCTTTCTAACTGCTAGGTAGTCACAGACCACACCCTTATGCAATTCAGCATCGTGAGGCTGCAAGTTATGGGTTATTCTCGTACTTCATACCTACCTTTACCTTCATAAGCAGAAATGTAGTTAATAATGTATTTATTTATTATAATTTATTTAAAACAACCTTGAAGTGATTTTCACCATCATTCATTATAGATGACTGTGGGATTCGGTCGGAGATTTAAGAACCACAAATGGTACGAAGATGCTAATGGGGAAACACTCTTTGAGGAGATAATGATCCTCATGTGTACGATTTCCCGAGCTGATTATTGTCCTTTCGTGACTATCGCACAGAAATCATTTCACTTTACGTGTCCAAGACTGATTAGTTGCTAATTTGAAGATGTCAATGTGTTCTGAATTTGTTACATTCATCATTTGTATTTTATTATGATGAGGTTGTTACCTGGTGTTGTACTGTATATATGTAGCACATCATATCGTATTATTAAGATATTTGTATATTAAAGGTCTCTGAACTGTTTTGTATATATAGCACATCAATATTATTAAGACATTTGTATATTAAAGGTTGCTGAACTGTTTAGCACATGAATATTATTAAGACATTTGTATATTAAAGGTCGCTGAACTGTTCTACAGTTCTATATTTAGCACATTACAATAAATGCAGCTACATATTTAAAAAAATTTTGTTTGTTATGTCTGTTTCTTTAGCCGTTTTCAGACGGAGGTTCTGGTAATAAATGCGGTAATAATACCGGTAACACCATCCAAATATTGCGGTAATATCGCCTTTCTGTATGAATTGATCAAGCACGCACTAATCTTTTTAGTCATCACAGATACTGATGGCGTACTTTATTGTTTATTGTTTCAAGAAAATTGCTAATAAGTAGGAGTAATATTGCGGGAATGTGACCTGCTTTAGTTTCTGTCATACTCCAGAACACACCGTAACAGGAATATGGCAGTAATATTACTAGGTCTGAAATAAAACGCTGCGTAACCTCAGTATTGCATCTGCGGTTAGTTCTGATTTTTTCACACAAAAGGCATTGTTGGGAATATTCCCCCAATATTGCAATAGTGTAGCTCTGTCTGAATGTGGCTGTTTTGAAAAAAATGAATTTGAGGAAGATAATCAGGTTGTTTAAGGAGACAGGTGCTGTGTCTGTTTGTCAGATTTATTTTGTAATACAGTATTATTGTGAGATTAAGTTTTGTTTTATGTTTCCTGGTTACTCAATCAAAATAGTCAATCCACATATATGTGGCTTGCCTTACCCTTTTCCGTATCATTTTTTAATATTAACATTCAGATGTTATTTTTGTAATAAATATTGTCATAGGTTCCATTTTAGGTGGGAAAAATTTGACGATGGTAATTTTTATAATTGAAATGTACAGGCACATACCATCATGCAAGTTTTTTTAATCGGATTGTATGGAAAAAAGACATTGAATTATAATTCCTCAGACCCATGTAATAAATAAGATAGCATATACTGTATTTCATCATAGGATGGAGCAACTACTACTATAGCATTTCTTTTTGGTATTTATTTTGACAAATTCTCATTCTTTAAATAAATATGCCCTTGATAAATTTACCATAAATTGATAAGCTCTAAATAAAACTCAACATAATGAAAAAAAAAATAACAAACTATAAAATGGATATATTTTCTGGGTAAAAAACAAGGTTGGCTTAAATAATGTACATGAATCCTTGTTCATGCAAAATATATGCAGTGTATTTTTATATTTAGTGGTTTACTGTAACTGTGTCCTATTATTTCTATGTATAGGAGTACAGGTCTATAGTAGCTAGAGGTTTATAGTAGCTTATACAGGATTATGGTAGCTAGTACAGGTTTGCAATAGCTAGTATAGTTCTATAGTAGGTCTACAGTTAGCTATCATAGTAGGAGGTCTACAGTAGCTACTATCTAACTACAGGTCCACAGTCGCTAATATAGGTCTATCAGTAGCTAGTGCAGGTCTACAGTAGAAAGTACAAGACAATAGACGCTAGTACGTCTATATTAGCTAGTGCAGGTCTAAAAAGTACCTAGTACAGGTTTCTATGGTAGGTTAACAATAGCTACAGTAGTATAGGACTACTCTACAAACAATAGCTAGTACAGATCTACATTAGCTAGGCATTTTAATAGCAGATGATTTTTCTCTTAAAAGTATAATGAGCTGAGATATTCTGTGTCATGCAGCATTATGTCTGTAGACGCTGCAGATATATTATTGTCAGTGACAATTAAATGAGATGCGTTTATCATCACTTATCTTCTGCAGCATCTTAAAGACATGTGGTCATTTATTACCCTATATTCCACACTCATTACAATCTTAGCATGCATTTCTTAATGAAGTTTGTCAGATCCTTTTATTCCTTTAATAAGTAGTTGAAAGGTAAGTAAGTTATTCAACTTTGGGGATCTGAGAAGGTGAGGAAGGATGTGGTTTTTTGTAATTATTAATGTGTTCATCATATAACACTGATGTATGACAAATTCCAAGGAAATGTTCATGAAACAAAAGCGTTACATCTCCCACGTCTCCAATTGTATTGGATAACCTCAAATTCACTAACCCTTTCTGAATGTCGTTGATGAGATGTACTTTTAATAAGGCAATTGTTACACCAGTCTTAAAACAATTCCTAATTATGATTTGATTTTATTGTCCTAATCCAATCCATACATACAACAACATCAAATCAGTTATGAATTGTTACCAACCTCTCGCAGATAAGACTAGTGTAACACTGCCTTTTTCAGCAGTTTCCAGAGATTGTAAATTAGTTTGTCTGGCAAAGTGTTGCTATTCCAAAAAGATTCTCAGACAAGGAATATAATTTATGATAATGAAGTATTCTGTATCACCAATATTCATAATTTTAATTATTACTCCCTGTACTTGTTTACATAAATTTCTATGCACAGTACCTTCTCTTTTCCTGGGGGAGCATTTCCTTGTGCAGTTAATTCAGATACAGTCTAAAATGTCTTTCCAAATTAATTCACATCTTATATTAAAGTACCCATTTATACTCATGAGTGGAGAGAGACAACTAAGCATACAGTGATATAAATACAAAGTAGATCGCACGAAAGTAACTGGTGATAATTAAAAGATTATAATAAATATTTTGAAAAACAATTGTCATCATGGGGATTCAAACCCCAGACCTTCCGTTTACCGTTCGGATACTCTACCGACTGAGCTATGAGGCCAAGTGGTATACGCTCTTGGATTTTTCCATTAGGACACGTATTTTTATCAAGGTATTGCATAATTAAATAATAGTAAATCACACAGAAGTAAAAATAATTGTAGCCTAACAGAATTCAAAAACTGGATGAAAGCATTTCTTTTACAAAAAACCAATACTGCCATAAGCCGAGACTATCTTGATTATGCAGCGTGTATCGCAGTAACTGTGCAGCCATTTTGTTTTGTCGAGTGTTTACAAGTTTTCCATTCGACTGGTCTTCTTCGTTAAGTAGAATTTACCACTGCGCAGGTGGGCGTGGTTTAATGAAGAATGACCAGTCGAGTACAGCCGATGTCTTTAGAAAAGTTGGCAGATTCCAACTAAATTTGTTTTCCTACTGTATAAGTCCATTAAATTTCTATACAATAAAATTTCTAACAGCTGTACTTTTTCTATTCACACCAAATATGTCTTGTTTATGAAATTTCCTTGTTTATAAACACCATCAGAGCTATGCTCCTATTGGATAATCATTGTTGGCAAAATATCAGATCCGGTACATAGTGATTGACATGTTTTACAATAGCAATGCCTCCTTCAATTAAAAGCGACACCTTTTCTCAGAACTTGTTTTAGTGAATCTTGGACAACACTATCAAAGTTGTATGTCACAACCTTATGAAAATCCCTGTAAATACTTGGAAATGTTTTTTTTTGTTTTTCAGTAATGAATCTAGTAGGCAATTAGTTGAGGACTTTTCTCAAATAGGTGCCACTGTAGTAAGCTGCTATACCACTTAGGAAAGACCAACTTCTGTTTTTGAACGGTTGCCAAGTTCTTTGGATGTTGTGCTAAGAAATTAATAACTTTTTTTTATGAATGTATTTAATAGGTTTAATGTTTACTTCTTGTGTAGTTTGGTATATGTAGTAGAGGGAAACTAATAGTGGAGTTGAATTGCTTTGTGGTAAGATGCTTGCCTTCCAATCCCAGGGTCCTGGGTTCAATTCCTGTCAGTGTTGCAAGGTTTTTCTCATGACCAATCAAATCCACTCCTTAATCTACTGTAAGCTTCAAATTGAGATTTAGTGTTTGTAATGTATACATTGTGTGTATATGTTTGTCTTGTGAAAGGGATTCACCTACTCGTAGGACAGTGATATATTCGATATTGTCAATCCTTGGCGCATGTGTCTGCGCCTAAATAAATAAATAAGAAAATAAAATAAAACTGTGGCTTAAGTACTTGACAGTAAAAAAAAACATTAAAAGAAAATTCTTTGTATATAAACCAGTTTTTATAAAATGTATAATGATGATAAAAATATAGAAAGCCTAACATATTAAACAGTTACAAAAATGGATGGGAACATTAAACATATACCATATAATGTATACGTTCCTTTGTTTGTTTTTCACAAGAAGCAATTAAGTGATAAAGTTGTTTCAAACAATAATAGTAATGGAATTTTAAATGTTGATGAAAAGGTTTTGTATTATAAATGCTTTCAAAATATATTTAACTCTGTAGTCTAAATTCATAAGACAGTAATGCTATTTTATAATGGAATCTCTTTTAGTGCCGGTATCCGTGTAACTGCTCATGGCGCTATTAATTACCGCATTTATTATAAACGATAACAAAGGTGGCTCTAGCGTTCATTCACTTGGTGGACATCATGTGAATGAATTAAGCTAGGAGACGATAAACATGTTACAGTAGTCAATCGCATATTTCTCTATTTATCTTATTGAATCATCAAATAGACAGCGGTGACTTTGTGATGTCATTTATCTGTTCAAGAAAGATTTTTTATCATTACATTTAAGTAGTATAATATAGTAGTAAATTTCTTATTGGTAAACTGTGAATGACTACAGTATATTTATATATCAAAAAGAGGTGGTTTTAAAATTTCACATTAATTCTTCCCTTTGTTTTTTCCCTTTGCCAGCTCTATCCTATACATTCAAAACTGCATTCATGTGTGGTAATTTTTTTATTGGAGTGATATTGATAATTTTCTAGTCCAATAATTATGTGATTGAATGTCAGAATGTTTTAAATATTTAAACAACGTTGAATTGAAGTTTATATACTGTAACTAATGTGATGTTTTTTTCTAATTCTTTTTTTTTTCATGTCAATCTTACGATGTGTTGCCAATTTCTTTCAACTTGTGTTTGACAGCAGAAACAGGTAAAATTCAGATTTTCATTATCTTCATTTTTTTCCCTTCCAGTCATCGTATAAAGATTTAATCATCACTACGCTTTAAAGTTTGAACATACATCATTAAAACATGCACTTAATATAAATAGTGTGTATACTTATACATTGCATTATGTATAATAAACATTTTAATTTAAATTATAGTAATAAATAAACATTACATTTACATGTAAAATTATAGCGTATATATATATCTGTCTCTTATACACATCTAGATGTGTATAAGAGACAGCTGCGCGCCTGTATTACAACAGTGGTTGATTGTTGTTACAACAGTGGTTAATGTTACTTCTGTGGTTGATTGTTACATTAGCTGTCTCTTATACACATCTAAGTGTATAATGTCGGTGTACATTGCATTATAAACATATCAGTATGCACTAAACAATATTTATAGTATTTCATTTACTATTACAGTATGTACCTTTACACAGGATATTATTTACATACTTTATAAACATTAATTTATATACTAATATAAATAATTGTACTTCTAAACTTATACCTAAGACCTGTAATACCTTATGTCGAACTGGTTGAACCCTATGGTGTGTTATTGTACAGTGTATGTGTTAATAATTAAAAATAGCTTTATACATGTATTATTGTTTAGTATGATTATAAAATAATTTAATATTTACTGTTATTGTACACTAGGAAAATCTCTCTTGTAGATGCTTATGTCCACTGAACAGCAGTTTCTTTTGTCTATTTTTTTTTGCTTTTTAGATATCAATTACTAGTATAATTTTTCCCGTGAATGAATAATATTACAAAAAAAAGCCTGCATTATTCTATTAGAAACACATTCATGCTATCAAAATCATTTGCTGAGGAATATTTGGAAATTGAAAGAGCAGTTTGTGCTTCTTTTCAATTAAAATTCAATATTTATGTAAACTCAACCTTTTCAATCCAATTTTAATGTCCGTTTCACTGATGTGCATCAGAATAGAATCAATTACCTGTATATAGCACACTGTGCTATTCTTCTGAGTGTTTTCCATATATCCTTGGATTTCAACGATTGTTGCTGAGCACATGTTCACAATGTGAACTCAACTGCAGTGAAAACAAAATGATGTGCTGAAATTCAATCCAGTCTGCTTCACTTGCTTGGGTAAAAGGAGCTTTTTTTCATATCGAATCGGATTTAATTCCTGAAATTGACGCTCCATAAGATTCGTATTCCATGGTCTAGTAGCCAAATTATGAATTATTGTTTCATTTTATTTGACAAATTTAATTAAAAAATGATTGTTGTTGATTTTGGTTATACACATTTTGACAAAGTAGTGAAAACTATGTGATGTGCTGAAATTCACTCCAGTCCGCTCCACTTGCTTGGGTAAAAAGAGTTTTTTCTTATTGAATCAGGTTTGATTCCTGGAATTGATACTCCATAAGATCCATATTTATGGTTTAGTAGCCAAATTATGAATTATTATTTTATTTTAATTAGATTTAATTAGAAAATGATTGTTGTTGATTTTGATTTTGAACATTTTTTTTTTTATAGCTTGAAACTTAAGTTAATGGGGTCAAACAGTCTACATAACTAACATTCATTTAATTTGATGAAGAATTATTTTGTAGTCTTTATTATTTATTTTTTATTGAATAGTTTTTATTATTATTATTTAGAAATTGCCTGTGTTTCAACAGTCATTCATACTTTAGATGTAGTTGGGGGCATACAGATTTCGGTCATTGCCTTTAATCTCAATTTCAATATAGTTCCTATAAAAAAAAAACCAATATATCAACTTTGTATAGCCATTTTAATAGGTTAATCATCAGTTGCAAAAAGAAGACACATTTCAGGCATGCACCTTAGGCCTGTATTACAACAGTGGTTGATTGTTGTTACAACAGTGGTTAATGTTACTTCTGTGGTTGATTGTTACATTAGTGGGTGATACAAAACCTACTATTCAACTCTTTGACAGTTACATCAACAAAAAGTAATTATCCAACAGTACAATTGATATAGGTTATGTGATGTGTTTCATAAGAAGGGGGTAATGGGACACTATGGAACACTTTTTGTCAATGATTTTATTTTATTTAAACTTCTCACATACAATACAATGAAAGAAAATACCCAAAAGGTAAAGAGTATTTTTTTTATTATTAATATTACGACTTGTTTCTTGAAATACAAATATACTGGTATCATGATATAATAGAGATAAACTTTAAACTGTCTTGCAGTTATGCTATAATATATAAATAAATTTTTGAACATTAAAGATGAGAAATCTGCGAGTGTAACAAAATACTGTAGGTTCCCCCAACCGGCATTGTAACCAGGGACATTCTGCTGTCTATAATTATAAAAAGGAACAAAAGAATAGTGCAAACACCATTAATAGTTTGTGAAGAATGTTGCAGTGTATAAACAAAGATTTTCTGATGTATTTTTTTTATATATTGGACAATAAAATATTGTCTTGAAAAATATAAAAAGTAGTGTGAAGAAGAGGGGAAGGGAATGACAGGTTCTGGGTGCAGGCTGGTGACTTGTAAGAAAAAAGTAAATGCTTGTTATAAATGTTCTGAAAGAAATGTTTGATAATTTTAGTACTTTAATTAATTGACAGTAAATCTAATCAGTTCATTTCCCACTACTGTCTTCTATTGAAGATATCTTGTTTTTATTCGCTGCATGGTTTTGGTAGGATTTATCAGTTATCAGTTTTTATAACTCAAAGTATTGAAATGCATGCCATCGTGTTGGCGTTTAATACGTAGAGTATACCGTCGTATTTGAGATTAATCTGAGGAACTTTCAGTTTAATCAGTTTTTAGAAATATGAATAATAATACTGTATGTTGTTCAGTGTAACAAAAATAAGTTGTTTTTTTTTGTGGAAAATCTATCTCTTGAAAAATACTGTTCTATCCAAAAACAATACATATCAATGATTGATAACACAGTTTCTTTCATTTGTTTCTTCTATTTTTGGAACACCCCTCAAAAGACAATAGAACAGTCTAGATAATGCTATGTAAATTTAAGAATTGTTTTTGAAAAAGGTTGTTTTGGTAATTTTTTTTGTTCGTGACATGTTATGATAGCATGCATATTTTATGATTTTCATCATCAAATCGGCTGATCTAAATATCATCTAGAAAATTACTTGGGAAAATGTGGATAGGTATATTAAACTGCCTTATTTGTTTCTTATTGCAAAATATGTTTTTACCTTTTGAGTTGCCTATTTCTTTCGTTCACATTTTTTTCCTTAACATTTTTTTTCATAATCCATCTTCTTTCTTTTATTTTCCTTTCATATCCATTTTTGTTTGTTTTACTTTTCCTATTCTTTAATTCCATTTCTGTACCACTTTCTGGGACTTTTTAAATTTTTGTCTCTTTTCCTACCATGTTTTCACTTTCCTATCCTTTCATTTTTCTAGGCCCATCCTTTTCCCAATTCCAACATTTTTCTTTTCTATTTCCATCCTTCCTTCCTTATGCTCTACCAATTTTTTTTCTCTTCTCCGCCTTTCCTTATACTTTCCAATGTTTTTCCTTTGCTATCATACATTTTCTTTCTTTCCATTCTTTTTGTATTCCCTAACATTTCCTTTCTGTGTTTTCCTTCCATTCTATACACTCCATATGTTTTTTTCTCTTTTCATTTCCTCTTTCCTTTCCAAAAATTTGAGAGGAAGCTGTATACTTTATATAACATTAGTATTAAATTTTTTGAAGGTTCATAATTGTCCCGGAGTTTGGGGGAGGGGGGAGGGGGAAGAGAAAAGATGATGTACCTATCCCATTTCATCTGTATAGTTATTGTATTGTAAAGTGTGTGGTATGTATGATTGATGCTCAAAAACATAGCCTTGAACTGTTAACCACTATATAACACGCATTTTGAATCACTCTGATTATACCTGTCAACGAAAATTATACAAACAGACACTTCTCTTTTATCATAAAAAAATTGATGAGTCTTATACACAACTTACACAATAGGCCAAGTAAAATTTATTGTTAGTTTTACAACCAAGATTTTAACATTTTTTTTCTTCTGAGGGGATTTATTTTTTGTTTTTTTGTCTAGGTATAAGCAAAAGACCAGTAAAGATGCATTTTTTTTTTTTGAAAAAGAAGCACAAAAATAAAACTTGGTAGCGTAAACTATCATTCCAACCACTAATTGCACATTGCACAATCAGTGAGTGTATGATTAAAGCAACACAATTTTGTTTTCATTTTTCATCAATTTTTTTTTTTCAATTTTGAAGAAAAAAGCAGTTATGTAAAAAAAAACACTAAAAACACTGGGGACGTGAAACTGTAGAGATTAATTTTCTTAGGACTTAAGGGTCATTCACAATTACCAACATTTTCAGAAGTGTACAAACAGTAATTTTTTCGGTACCCCCTTTCTCCCCTCTGAAAGTGTACAAAAAAATGTTGATTTTTCGAAACAATTCTCCATTTTTTTGTGAAGTCAACTAAACCAATGTATGTTGCATAAAAATTAATATTATATCCATGGTTACTAAATACCATTATTTTACATATTGCATGTTATTTTTAATCATTTTTATGCATATGTAGGTGTGTACATATTTGTCTACCTCATTCCCCCTTTGAAATACTGCCATCTACAGAAAATGTTTTTGAACATTCCCAAAAAAACTGATGAACTGAACAAAAAAGATGAGTAAGTGAATAATGCTATGAAAAACCCTTCAGAGATAAGCTTATGACAATGATGTCAAGGAATCAGATTCCAATATGCAACTGAAATAATATAATTTGTAATTCAAGGATAACAACAATTGAACATGTGACCCACGTCTATCAAAAGTGGGCACTCATCTCAAAAAATGAATATATATATATTTTTTTATTTATTCGGTATAAAAACCGCACGTCAATCCCAGTCCCAGAGGGAACCCTGTGAGTTTACATAAACGTCAAACAAAGTATCCTTGATCTTCGTAATATAGAGATCAAAAGCCAAAAATTTATGCTAAAATTGTTTAAAATGGATAACAAGTGGGCAAAGACATGTTAATTTATATTTTCAGTCCAATATGCATTAAGATGGACAATACATGGGAATTGTAGCTGATTTGAAGACTTTTGTTTTCGATGATAAGTCCTGGTTTTGCCAGTAAGGCACATATTATTAGAATGGCTTTCCCATAAGTAGTATTACTTGTATTAATTTAAACCACTTGTTTGAAAGATAAAATTGTTTGTTTTTTTTAGATTCAAATTGATTTGCTGAAATATATGAAAACAAAACAAAACAAAAAAAAAAGAAAGAAAAAAAGAACAACAACAAAATAAAAACATTAAAAAAATATGAATTTGATTAATAAAGTAATATTATCTTAAAACACTGAAATATAGATTATCCCAATTCTAGGGTAAACATAAAATATAATATCCACAGATGACTGTGTTGAAATTTTATTATTTTTATTACATCTGTCTTGATCATCAATGATTAGATTTTGAGAAAATCGATAAAAGGCAAGTCTTAGGCTACATATGTGATGAAATTAATAAAAACAAATTCAGTCTTTGTTTTTGAACAACTACAAATTTTGCTTTGTGTGTTTTTCTATATGGACAAGATTTTATTTTCTCCGCAACATCTATAGCACTAAAGATTTCACAAATAAAAAGCTGTTGCTGTTGTAAAATATTTTTGTTATTTCAATGATGATACAAAGTGTATCTTAAGTCCTTTCCAGACAATAAAATGTTATTTGACAAAAACATGTGACATGCCTAAATATGGTCATGATGACATCACATCATGACCATATATAGGCACATCTTGACTATATATGCACATACAACAGTTTTGATAGTGTGGTTAAATTATAGAGAATTATATAATATGGCTATTGTCTGCTGCCCTCATTAGTTAAAGAAAGACTGTCATTAACAATGCCACGTACTGTAGATGCAGAGCATGAACTCATTTCTTAGTATCGCACTTGTCACATGACTTATAAGAATCCTCCAGCGCCCTTGTTACCGTCTGGCATGAATCACAGATGGAGACAACGTGATGTCAACGAATGCGTTTACCGCCAACCTGAAGAGCATCAAACTTACAGCCTGCAGTAAAATTTAAGTACATGATCGTGAAGGGAATAATGTGACATTTCAGATGATGAGAATTCAATGTTGGACTGATGCACGCAATGTCTTTAAAACAAGTGCAATACATATGGATCTATCAAGTATATTAATACAGTATTGAACTGGCAGAGGTTGATGTTAATAGTTTAAGGCCAGATATAATAATATAGATACAATCACTATACATTTATCTCATCCACAAATAGAAAAACTTTTATTTTTATCTGTCATCAAGAATATATTTGAATAAATGATGGTGTGGCTAGTCCCGTCCGATGAAATGATGTAGATTATTTAAACCACTGGATGTTTAATTTTTAATATTGAAAGATATGCAGAGCTCTAACTTAAATACAGTACTAGAACCCCTATTTTGGGACAACCCTGTTAAGGGACACCCCTATTAAAGGGACACTTTTGTGGTGGCTAGTTGAGGGAAAATACATCTTTGAATATTACAGCCAACCCCTGTTCTAGCAATCACCTACCATAGGTCACTTTCTTGATCCTGAAGTTGTCCCCTTAATAGGATTTTAAAGATAATGTATGACATCAACAGGATCGAACCCACTGTATTTCTGTTTGTTTTAAAACTTTAAACTTTTGAATTTAGTTAACTTTTTAATAGGAATTACCTTTGATCTATGAGAAAGGCACTAAGTAAATGATCTTTTGATTGATTGCTCCAAGTTTGGCTAATTTTCAAGGGAATATTCTAGTTTGTTATTGTTAAATTTATTTCAACCTAACTCATTTCAATAAAGGTTGAAGCAAATTGGCCTGTATAATATCTAATTAACATGCACCATCATCTTCAATTACATAGAGTACTAATCCTTAGGGAACAAGGTGTAATGATTGATTATATTCATTGAAAGTTGGTATGAAGCACTTTAAGATCCTCTGTAGAAAAGTATACAATGCATTTTTTTTATTTATTGCTATTTTAATAACTTTAAGTAGGATTTGTTTAAAGTATCAATGCCATTATGTTGTTTGCTAAAAAATAATTAGATTATAATTTGGGCATTTTTTGTTTAAATTAATACATTTTTGTTTGAATGAAATTGATAATCAATAACTGTATTGATATCAAGATAATATTGCACTTTTTGCTGTAGTTACATTCCACACCTATTTTTTATCCTATATCAATTTTCTAAAATCTCAACAATTTCAGTTAAACATTGAATTTTTCTTTTCAATTCAGTTTTATTCGAATATATTAAAATGTCCAAAAGCCAACAAGGGCTATTATATTAAAATTCAGTAGATAAGCAAACATATATTAAACAGGTGCATTTAATGCCTGTTATAAAAAATGTGATTAAAAAACAAAATTGTGCTTGTTGGGAATATAAAACTATATTCATCCATACTGTGCATGGAGATTATTAGTAGCTTGCTATGATTACGAATACATTTCGTAAAAAAAAACATTTCATAAAATTTCATATATGAAAATTCATTAACGTACTAAAATTACATACAAATTTACCAAAAATTAGTCATCGTATAAAACTTGAATTATGATATTTAGGAATAAATAACCGAGAATGACGGTACGTGACAGCAGCTGGCGTCTCAGTCTACTAAACCTCGTTCCCAGAATTTTGGAGATTGGAAAGTACTGTTATAACATTTAAAGTATGTACAGTAATAGGTTACCAAGTTTCTGTGAGTAGGGGCGGATTTGGGTGAGGGCGGCACCTCTTCTCTTTCGGAAAGTAAAAACAAGAAAAATAATAAGAAAAAAAAATTAGTGATCGCCCAAAATGCCTCAAAGGTTATTTGTAGGCATCTAGAAAACAAACATTTTTCGGGAGAATGCTGGAACCCCTAGTGTGGTGTTTTTTCTGGATTGGGGCTTCCCCCCCCTTTCGGATAACTCTGGATCCGCCCCTGATGAGACACAATTAATCCTACTACACTTTGAAGGGTTGTCCCATATTTCGCTATCATACAAATATAATTCGGTCAGTTTCTTAGAGGATTCAACTGTCAAATTATTTGTGCTGTTCCAATTATTAGCTGGACCCCTGGGAACATGATAACATCTACATAGTTATGGTCAATGCTAATAATTTACATCCACCCTAAAGTAAAGACTAACCAGTTAAACAATTCATTTATCCTGTCAGCAGTCAGACATTTTAAGATCCAGTTTACTTATTCTGTTTTATTTAAATTTATGTACAGCGCATGAATTAAGAGCTTCCTTATATGTGCTATGAGAATTTTTGACGGGAGGCTCTGGCCACACAGGGCCCCCCCCCCACTGGTGCCACCCCTGCTTCCTTCCGTAAAGTTCAATGAATGGATGTAATATTTCGATCCAGCATCCTCCATTTCAAAATCCCTGGATACGCCACTGCCAGGCCTGCTTGCACCTCAATGGTCATTTTATTTTTATTTTTTAAAATTTTATTTGTTCACCATTCAACAGCAACGTATCGTTGCCAAATGATAGATAAAATTGTTATAATCATTTGTAGCCTTTGTTCTTATCTAGATATATATTATTAATTTTAACGAGCAACTCCTAAGTAGAGAAACCTTCACCTATTAGCAATTAATGATTTCAACAGCTGGGTTTACTAATTTCATTGGTACTTAAATTATTGTTACTCTTAATTTTTTAGCCACTCTTGCACTACTTAAAATTATTCATTTCATTCAATGGTCAATAGCCCATTAATTTAATTTAGTTGATATTTTGAATTTATTTATTTACTGGTATTTTTTTTTTTTTTTTGGCTGGATAACATTTTCAGTAACGCAGTTCTGCTTTTGAAATGGTCCAGTTTTCTTAAAGTCAAGATTATAAACAAAAGTAAAATATTAAATTGTACAAAAGTAGTATCAAAAAGGGAGAAAAAAAGAAAATAATCCGCAAATTGTATATTGCACAAGAGACAAAATGTTCAAATATTTCATATAATAAACTCTGGCTACAAACCTGCCAAAGAGCATTAGGCCAAAAAAGATATTTTTTTTTGTGTTGGTAACATTTTGGGAAAATCCAAAAAATGGGTAGGTCGGTAGGAAAACTTTTTTTTTTTTTTTTTTTAAACCAAAAATGTGTTGACGCTTAAAAAGTAGAAAATATACAAAATAATACAATTTTGGATTTGCATTGTGTACAGTGCACCAAAATAGGCTAGGCCTTGGCCAGCTAGCTTAGGCCAAGGATATCTCAGCCTTATTAGCTCATGAAAAAAAAATATTGTTCCTTGTAAAAAAAAATATCCTTGTAAAAAAAAACAAAAAAAAAAAACAAACTATGCCGACCCTGAATTTCATAAAAATTGGGTCGGTCGGGCGTGGCGGTCGGGCGTGGCCAACACAATATTTTTTTTCATTTGGCCTTATTTGGGTGGTTAGAAGTTTATTCAGACTGCTCCTTATT
Source organism: Anneissia japonica (assembly GCF_011630105.1). Taxonomy (NCBI): domain Eukaryota; kingdom Metazoa; phylum Echinodermata; class Crinoidea; order Comatulida; family Comatulidae; genus Anneissia; species Anneissia japonica. The sequence continues at coordinate 1,392,206 of NW_022741034.1, forward strand.
TGATATGTTTCAGTATGCTTGAGCAATACGTTTCTTTACCTTAATAAAATTGTATTAGAATAAAAAGATTGAGATAGAAAATATACCTTTAAACATAAAACCATTTCACAAGTAGGGCCATACTGTTATAAGCTTGCAGGTGGTAAAGGGTATTATAATATTGTTGATTAAAAAAAAAATATTGTTTTATCATATTCAATATTTTTCCATCACACATTTTTTTTGAAATAATTGATATTTCCTTTTCCTGGTTTTTGGCCTAAACATCTGCTGGGTTGTCTAATATTATAAGTAGGCATTGTAAACAGAGCATAGAAAATACAATGCCAACTGGTGAAAAGCAATTTATGAGTTTCCATTTGTGACTATATTCTTTACCTATTAATTCTTTAATGTTTATAGATGTAGACTGCATTAAATTGCCCAAGCAATGTGTCAATGTATTTTTAAAGAATGAATTATACTGACTACATTAGACATTATAGACTGCCCTCTCTTGTCTGAAGTTAAGAAAATTCACTCTATTATAATTATGTACTTTCTCCACACTCCCAAGGGCACAGATCTGGTTGGGGGGAGGGTCAGTTGTGAGTCCACATTCACCTCAGCACCACCATGGTTGGTCACATGTTCTTTTACTCTTATGAAAAAAAGCTTTTCTATTTATATAAACACCACATAGGCACCATTCTTACTATTGCATTGTCTACAAGAGTGACTTTTCTTAAGTGTAGCTCACTGTAGCATAGGGTATTGACATGGAAGAGAGACTAATGGATTAAGTCGGGCGCTGATATGATGCGATGTCTACCTTTTGCAGCACCCGTAGAATCAGGGGGGCATGTATTCTGTTGAAAACATTGCTTTGAAAACTATGTTTTGGTAGTGCCATTTCCAGGAATCTAGAAGTACCATCTATGTTAAAAATTCGCTCACCTCAACCCCAACCACTGGTGAGTAGATATTTTTGTGCTGTAGGATAATTTCTAGGCTAGTGAGTAGGGTAGGAGAACCTAGAGTGCAAGTTTTTTGTTTTTAAATTCTAAAATAAAATGGAAAAGAAAAGAAAATTATATTTAAATTTAAGTCTGAGACTGCCATTTCTGACCATCTTAATAATAATTATTTTTTACCTTAGCTCCAACCATGGTGGGGCTAAGGGGGTATATTTTCTTCCCTGGCCCCCTTCTATTTCGAATCCACTGCTATAAAAGAAAATGGGTGGAGCTGACATAGAAAAATGGAAGTACACAATATATGTCGGACCGCCACTGGTCTCAACAGATTGGAACTGACCCCCAGCTTAAAACGGTTGAATACCTGGGGACTAGATGCTGCTAATTTAAATAATACAAAGGTAAATCATCCAACAACTGTTCATAATCCATAACAATTAATCTTCCTACAACAGATATAAATGTGTCTGGGATTATATGTTGCATATACTGTTGTAAAGGTGTTTGAGACAGACTCGACGTATGGCACGCACACATGGCATCATCTTGGGATACAATGATATTTTTGGACTCATTGATAATCTTCATCCACAAATGATTAATAATTTAATATTGTTCATACTTTACACAGTGGTGCCATATTTTTTTCAAACATTACATTAGTTTTATATGTTCTTTTTTTAAAGTATTTATACTCTGTTATGGTTTGAAAAATCTAAAATTTAATATTACATGAAACCATAAGTATCTTTTCAGCTCCTTTTAGACAGAGCTCCAATAACACAATACGATATTGGTAAGCTTGTCGGCATGGGTTTCTGTCTGATCATTTACCAATGCACTACTTAACACCTTACCGCTTACCATAGTAATTTCTAGCTTGCTCTTAATACAATTTGGTGCAATCATATTTCAATTTTTAAACTGCTAATACTAGCCATTTTGTCAAAATGAATCACACAGACAGGTGCTGGGTGAAAAGATTTAGGCCGCTAATCATTCCGGCATGCTTCCCGCAATATTAAACATGGTTTTAAGAGGCTATAACATACATTTATTAAGATTGCCTGAAGATTGGCCTGCTAAAAGAAAAACCATTCACATAATATCAATTGAAAGTAAAATGTTGGCAGAGCAAAGACTGCATGATTGCAAAGTATCAATAAGGACTATATGTAAGTAAGGAAGTTAGCCACTAATATGAAAGGGTTGGAATCCATTGAGGATGAATTGCTAAGTACAATGTTTTAGCGAGTAAATGATGATGTTTGACCAATGTTTAACCCATATTAGAAAGTAAAGCAAAAACTAAAGTGAAATGTTTCCAGTCGTTCGTTCGTTCGTTCGTTCCTAGGTAAAATAATACCTAAGACATTTATTAAGCATATAGTCCATTGGCCCAAATACAATATAAACGAAATTCAGTCAAAAAGGCCACATGATTCTATACCATAAATAGCAATTAAAAAAAAATAATAAAATATGAACTTAATATATTCAGTTGGGATATGAACTTAGCTAACTAAAAAAGCTAGGAATTTGGCTATTGATAGTAGGAAAGGTGTGGAAACCAATGAGAGTGTAATGCTAAACTATACATATAGACATTAGATAGGCCTACTGTATGTTTCTCGTTTTCTCTTCACTCTGCAATGTTCAGTGCTTTTTAAATCTATGTCTAAGCCATTCGATATTAGTTTAATAGGAATACAAGGATAGCAATAATATGAAGACCTCATCTAGGAATCATACTAAACCTGTGCTTTACAGTGGCCTGGCGGCAAACTTTGATGGAGAGATGCACCTGCAAAATCATCACAAATCTTGTTTTGAGCATCTACGTAAAGGAGGGTGCACAATATTTATAATTTCAAAAGTGGGATATTATTTAACTGAGTATGCTAAATCATTTTTCAAATTATCGTATATAAAATTGGTAAACCTCTCCTTTAATACTCAAAGAATGACATAGAAGCATGTTACCAAAACATTTAGACATTTTATTAATATTTTGTTAATTGAAGAAATTGTAAGAATACCAGTAACAAATCATACCAAAACCAACTCAAAATTCAACATGGTCCAATCCATTATTTATATGGATTCTCATGTAATATCTTTTCTCATGCTTGTATACATTTTGATGAGCATCTGTGAAATTCCAAGAACTTCCCTCACATATTACAGTATATATTTTCAATTAGATATTAAAACTAGATGCACTAAAAGTATGTGATGTCGTTTAATAAAGCCTGGTGGATATGATCAAAGAACACCTACACAGTGCCAGCTGCCACTCACGCAGCTCATGTCAGTGTGATAGGTTTGTATTGGTTTTTCTGTAATGGGGTATGGGGAGAGGGATGCAGGGGTATGGGGAGAGGGATGCAGGGGTGTGGTTTTCAGAAGTCTCGTACTTGCAGATTTGTGGTTCTCTGCATGAAGCTAATAAGTCATGTATTTCAATGTCGTTTTAATAGTTAAACATTTTAACATTATTTGGTTTGTGGTTTGCTACTGCTACTCTTCTTGGCCTATTGGAAATTACAGTGATTCCTAATGGGATAGCTATTCCATCATCTTCATGATCTATTCGTTTTGTGAAGACACCATTTTTATCAAATAATTGTAGTTTATGATTACTTGATACTATTATATTCTCATCCATATCTATAATTACACCACAAGGACCCAAAACTTTACCATCTTTTTTACTATAGCCTATAAGGATTCTCATGAACTTACCATTTGCATCAAACATTTGTATTCTGTGATTTCTAAAGTCAGCAACAATTACACAACCTTCATTATTTAAAGTGACATCATATGGTTCATTCATTTGACCTACTTCACTGCCCTCTGAACCTATCTTACCCAGCAGTCTACCATCATCAACATTGAATTTAAACACACAGTGAGCTTCACGATCTGCTACGTACAGAACTCTAGTTGCCTTATTTACTGTTAAACCATTAGGGTTTTTCAATACTCCTTTACCAAATGAGATAATTTCTTTAAATTTATTATCACACATTACAACACATTTTTCTTTCTCATTACTGTACACCATGTGACCATCACCCATTAGATGCATTCTATTGACTATCACATCTTGTGGCATCTGTATCCTAGCAACAAACAAACCCAACTGACTGAACTTTAATATTTCTCGACTGTAGCTTGAAACTAATATGCATCCATCTGTATCTAATACTACATCTCTCACTTTTTTCATTTTGCAATGTTCTTTATATTCTGATATGTTACCAAAGGTATGGACAAGTCCCAGTGATTCCACCTTGATATTCACTGGAGATCCTTTGATGTGTGCACCTCCAGTGGTGATCTTCATATGCCAATCACCTTCCACATTGCATCTACCTGTTATTTTGTACTCTCCATTCTTGTTATATTCTATCTCTGTAGCTGATTCTTCACCTGATGCATTGATTAGAGTAACAGTTAAATGACAAGAATCACTCATAGAAGGACTTGAAACTTTAACTACAAACGGTTGTTCTTTTGTGACAGCAATAGCTTCATCATCTTTAGCAACCTTGCACATTCTGCTATCAACAATTTTACCAATGCCGTCTACAACCATCAATTGATCCAGTTGCGTAGATGGAATGAAATTTGGTGCAATATTTTTGTTCTTAAATGATTGATCAAAATCATTTCCTAGGACTTTGTCTTTAACAGTATTGATAGTTGTCGTATGTAATTGAAGAGTTTCTGTTTCTTCTGGTTTGTTCATAATTGTATTGACTGAGGCCATCAGATTGTTTATTTGAGTCATCTTTGAATCAATATCTTGAACTTTACTGTCAGTGTCTTCTTTTTTCTCATTGTATATCTCTTCAAGGTCTGACATTAATTCTTTGCTTTTCTCTGTAACTGTTTTAATTATTTTTTTTTCCTGAATTTTTATGGTTGTTCTGCATAACTTTAGTTGAGAATCAAATTCTGATTTATCTTTAGTTACAAATTCTAGTTTTTCTTTTAATTTATTTTTAATTTCATGTGCTACCTTGACAATTTCAGTGGCATCATTGTTGAACTCATTAATAGCAGTTGACAATGGAATCACTTTATGTTCTTTTTGATAACAGCGAAGGATGTTTTCACAATGCTTACATGCTGATTTGTTACAAGTGGAGCAGAAAAACTCCAGTATGTTGTTGCAATGAACTTTACATTTGGTTTGTTCCTCTGAACTGCTCTCTTGTTCCTTCTTGTCTAGTGTGTAAAGTGAATGGTTCCTCAATGCAGGTATTATCTGGTGTTGTTTGATACATGGCGTTCCACATAAATACAGTTGACATGTTTGGCAGTGGTATTCTGGTTGATGAATGTCACAGCAAGAACATTTAGCTGGTTTTTGATCCTCAGTTTTCATGACATACTCTAGTAGTTGACTTATCATTGTATTTGCAGCAAGATCTTTTAAATCATATTTCGTTAGTTCATGTTCTTGTCCACACGTTGGGCATTTCATCTTTCCATGAGTTTCCACCCATTTCTGGATACACTGTAGGCAATAGGTGTGCATGCATTTCAGTGTCTTTGGTTGGTGAAACCTGTTGAGGCAGATGGCACATTCCAGATCTTTTTTATCCATAAACTGCAATGCTTTCGATACATACTGAGACATCTATAAAGACAACATAGATAGTAGATATTGATTTCCTTTTTGAATAATATTGCTTCACTTTTTACATAATACATGTGAATATTCATATTTTATGAAATAATTGGCGAATCAGCTTTGTTTAAAGACCATGTACCCTTGATAAATCCTGTATACACAAGGATTTATGGTACTTTTATACAAAATAACTGTTTATCATAAATCATTTGTTTACTGTAATGGTTTATACATTTTCTTGTATTGTAACACAGGTATTTAGAATTGTTTTGAACAATTACAGTATCTTATTAGATAATGATACTGTGATAAATTTAATTAAATTTATTTGGTATATAACAACATTATTTGAACATACAAACAATACAAAAACAAACATGACACTCTTCTTAGTTACTTCAAATTAATAGCAAAAAGACTGTTTATAATATAATAAAAATAGCCCATAAATATCATTAATGAACCACAGAATATTCTCAATGGGGTTCTTTGATATAAAGTGTTCAAAATCCTTTGAGAAAGAAGGTACAACAATGTCAGAAATGAAATAAAATCAATAGATTATTATATAGGCCAATAAAGTTTAAAAACAATAAAACTGAAGAAAATGCACACCAATTTTTAAAATGTTGGAAGGAGAAAAACTTTCCACAGATTGAATCAAAACTTATAAATATGTTAAAATAATTAATGTAAAAATATATATATACCATAATATTCATCTGATGGACAGTACAATACTTATATATTAATGGAAATTTAACATGCTGTTGTCAGGTGTACTTGCTTTATAATACTTTTAATATAAAAAGTCTAAATAAAGACACCCAAAATGTATTGATTTTTTGTTTATCTTATCACTGATTACAACTTTTAATGAAACATTTTCCCTTAATAATTTAACTGCCATGCACTTTTTTTTGTAGTTCTTACTCATTTGACTATAGCAAGTATGGTTTCAACATATTTATCCAGTTACAAATCACTATAATGTCATTTATAATATTATTGTTATATTATTACATTTATTCGATTACATTTATTCAGTATCAGTGTATATAAAAACATACAATTTCCAAATACAAACACCTACCACAATCCTAAACAAATTACTGTATCAAAAAAAAAAAAGAAAAAAGAAAAGAAAGATCAATGCTAGAGATACCAGGGCAGGCAAATGTGAAAACACTGTCATCAAAATATGTGGCTGTCCAAACTAGAACTTAAATTATGAATTATAAAAATATTAATTTCTGAAAAGATATTGCACAATATCATTTAAATTAAAAATTCATTTTCATTTAACAGTACATTTCATTTATTTTTTTATTTAAATTTTATTACATTATCAATTATAAAAGTACTAATTTTACTTATCATGTTATTGCACAATTACTATTCTATTGTATTTCGCAAAAAAATGAGATCGCAAATTAAATTTAAACATTTTAAAAGAATCATTGATCAAGAATCTCTAACTGAGATAGGTAAAGCTGATCAAATTCTGGGAAAAGAAATAATAGCATTATTATGATATGAATCTGTACGTCCCAATAAATGATGAAAACCAAATCATCTACATGCCTTAAATTAATAGAAAGTTTACAAGCAACTGAAGTTTCGAAATTGAGATCTGTTACTCAATGACATTAAATGCAACCTCTGCAACCATTTGGAGTAAGACTGTGGTTTCAAAATCAGTCGAGCATTTAAGGTGTGACTGTAATTCAATAATAGTGTTTTGCTATACAAATCCAGAATTGATAGTAATTGTTATTGTCGTGATGGAATAGACAATAACTGGATTTGCGTCAGGAGAAACATGTATAGGTGTCATTTTTGCCCTACCTGACGTGGAAATGTACCGAATACTCAGTACATTTGAAAACAACTGCGAAAAAAATCGCAAGTTGTTCTCGGGTGGGACTCAAACCCACGATCTCCAGATCACTAGCCTGGCATCATACCT
>NW_022741034.1:1399808-1407015 GCF_011630105.1 Anneissia japonica
TCCAAGTAAGCAGCGGGTACTGCAGTGTTGATAGTAATTGTTATTGTCGTGATGGAATAGACAATAACTGGATTTGCGTCAGGAGAAACATGTATAGGTGTAATTTTTGCCCTACCTGACGTGGAAATTCAACCCTTTCGCAGTTGTTTTCAAATGTACTGAGTATTCGGTACATTTCCACGTCAGGTAGGGCAAAAATTACGCCTATAAATCCAGAATTATTATTATTATCATTAAGATAATCCTAGACAAAATCATGTTGGAAGGATGACATAAATCCATAAACCTTCGATATGTAACCATATAGCATCAGTAAGTAAACTTTCAAGTATTTTGCCAAATCAAACTACTGTAGTAAGACAATCCAACCATAGAGAAAATAGAAAGAACTATTTTCTATATGATCCAACACAGCAACAGTTATCTCATACAGTGGTGGCGCCAGAAGGGGGCTGGGTCAGCATTATCATTAGGACTTGTCAAGAATTTCACTTAATTAGGTGGTTACATTGCATACTCTTTGTTTCTTGTTTCATTCAAAATGTTTTGGTTTTAAAAGCTGTTTTTAACATTATATAGAAAGCATAATCTACATGAAGTCATATTATAGTAACTCGATGCCTATCAAATAAGTTATAAAAATTCGTCATAATTTATCGAATATCCGTGGCTTCCAGGGGGCCCTGGGCCCCCCCACCCAAGTGAGACTCGATTCGCTCCACTAGCCCCCCCGTCGGGGCCTTTAGCCCCTACTTCGGACAGGTCCTGGTGCCACTACTGATCTCATAAAGAATAATTTGGTAAATATTCATTTAATATAAACATAATATTACTCTGCCATACAATACAATGTAGCCATACAATACAAGCCTTATAATAGTGCCATGGAAATTTCCATTTACTATTGAAATTTTGAGATATGGTAAAATAGATTTACCAAGTTGAGAACTCTGTTACAATATCACAGTACCTCTTGTGAATAATAGGCCTAGACAATAGAAACAGGGGTAGGCTAGGTTGTGACCTTTTTTACCTGGTGTATATTTAGGAGAGTAGGGCTAGCTTATAGGTCTAGAGTAGTAGACAAGTCAATGAACAGAACGTAATAGAAACTAGCTGCCTTTATCCTTACTTCAGTCAATCAATCAAGTCATTATTAAAGTATATTCAATAAAAACAAACCTGGAATACCTAGAAAGCTAAATTCACTTTAGAAAGCAGTTGATAAATAAAAGTTATATATGCTACATATAATAATATGCACTAGGAAAATACTTTGAATGTGGAAATTCCCTTATGAACGACTCACAGTGCTCACAGACAATGCTCTAAATAAACATGGCTGTCAAACACAAATGTTAACGTAAAGACTAGGCTAATGCAGCCTACATACTCAAATACAAGTTTACAAATTATGTTTTGTAGAGTAAATGATGATGATGTTATAACATGTTTAACTTATATTAGAATGTGGACAAAACTAATGTAAAATTTTGGCAGACTAAAGGCAGCATGATTGAAATTCATAAATACAATTCAATATGAAATTATCTTAAATAAAAAAAGTGAGAAGTTTAGCCTCTGTTATGAAAGGGTGGAAACAATTGAGAGTGTAGTGCTAAGTATACAAAGGATGTTTTAGCGAGATAAATGAGGATGATGTTATAACCTACATCAAGCTACATTAGTGTAAGTGAACAAAACCTGTATTAAAAGTAATGTTGGCAGACCAGAGACCAAATGTTTCCAAACCATAAATAAGGATTTGAAGCAATTAAATATGAACTTAGCTAACTAAGAAAAAAAGAGGAGAAATTTGACCACTGATAGGAAAGGGTTGAAAACCAGAGTGGGTGTAAAGTACACAAATGAATTTCTACCAATTAAGTGATGATGATGTTATAACCTACATTTAACCTTAATTAGGAAATGAGCGCAAACCAAACTAAGGTAATGCAAGGTAATGAGTCAATCTTTGTGGGCATAATTCAGTAAGAACATTCTTGCAGTTTTTTTATAAATGCCTAGAACAGGGGTTTAGCCAGAAAAAAGAAATAGGCCGTCCAAAATGGAAGCCAGTGGGCGTGGCACTCAGTCGAGGGGCGGGCCATGCCCATCTTTGGGAATTTCCACCGAATATTGGTACAAAAGCAATGTATATTCAATCAATAAATGTTGTTTTTATCAAAAGTAAATTTGATTTAGCTTTAGTTTAATTTGATAGATTTGAAGAATATAAAGAATTTGCTAACGGTAGACCAGGCCCATTATTAGGCTAGGCCGAGCTGATTAGGCCAAGCCGTCCAAGCCGTCTCGGTAAAAGTGGCCGTCCTAAATAATTGTAGGCCGTCCAAAAGATGGCTGGACGGTTCGTTGGCTAAGCCAGTGGTCTAGAAATAGGTTACTAAACCTAAGCTCTACAGCAACAGAATATAAGGTCTGCAATTTGTTCATATACTGTACGATTATGTCATATATGATTATGTCATATATGATTATGTCATATGCCATACCTATATATGGACATATCGCATGTATTTGTCATAGGCCCCTTTCAGACAGATCTGCAATACCGCAATATTGTGGTAAGCACGCCGGCATGGGTTTCTGTCTGAAAGGGTCGTTACGCCAATTTGCCGGCTTACTTAGGCCACCTTGCACCTTAGTAATATTACCGCAATATTGCGGTAACGGTTACTGGCTTGCTCTGTAATCAAGCCGGCGTGTGCGTTTATGCATAAACAAACAAGGTTAAAGTTGAAAACAATTGCGCAATGGTATTTATACCGCCAATATTCTATAGGACCCTTTCAGACAGAAAAGCGTTAGGTTACCGCAGTATTGCGGTAACAAAGGCGCTGTGTGAAAGTGTATAGACCAGTTATTGTTCTAGCATGCTATACCGCAATATTGCGGCTGTCTGAAAGGGCCTATTGAAAACTCAGTTGTGTGGACAGACCATAAAAAGAGAGATGTACGGTTATTTAAGTTAATATAGTATACTCAAAAGAGTTAAGATCATATTTTTTCGAAAAATGTGAGGTTGAAAGTGGTATACCACTGCGATGTCATGTGAAACAGAGAAAGTATGAAGAATCAGGCAAGGTACGGGAAGAAGGAACAAAATGACGTACAGATGTACATCACATGCAGAAATTTAGGTGACATCATAAACCACAAAATCGTGTATTAGCTATGCAAATCACATCTTGTGTAATACTTTTTGAAATACGGATAATTGTGTTGAATTCATTGTAACCTAGATCCACAGCATAATGGTATATAAACTAGTATTGGAAAACTTTATTATTACATTATATAGGTTGGGTGATAAAAGTTATATTATGTAGGTTAGATAATATAGCTTAGGTTGTATAGCTTATTATTGTTTTAAAGTATTTAAATTTCCAATATTTTATTAAAGTGAATTATTATTGATATTGATATTTTGATTTCTTTAAATAGAAATACGGTAATACACTAACATACATTCATAGTCAAAATTAATTGAAAGAGGCTATTATAATGAATAATATTATAAAAGATTGATTTATAACCAGCTGAAATAGAAACAACCTTGGAGGCATTTATAACAATGTATATAGAATGTTGCTGCATATTGTGGCACTGTGTCATAATATATATGAATCATATTATTATTATATTATTATTTTATTATAAGTTTTTTTTTCATCATGTTAGAAGTTAATAAAACATGAAATTCATTTTTCTAAGACAGATGGTGAAAAATACAAAGGTTTTAACTGAAGCAAAAAAATCTGAAAAAATTCATTTGGAATGAAGATAAACTTTAATTTATTACCTAATTATTTATTACTTATATGGCTGTCTCTTATACACATCTAGATGTGTATAAGAGACAGGGGGTAGGCTAGGTTGTGACAGAGATTTTGGGTTCCATTCCCACCAGAGGCCTTTTTTTCATACAACTATAATAAGCAACTTTCATGGATTTATTCAAATTCTCTTGGCAACAAAAACACTTCATAAAACATCATATAAAAACATTGCCAATGAAAGGAAAGGTTAACAGGTGAAGTACACCTCTGAAACAGCCAATCCTATTACACAGCAAGTCATAATAGAGATATATATATTTATATGTGAATTTATTAACTTGCATACTACATTCAGTTTTATCTTTACAGAGCATTGAAAATTGTTCTTAATATTATATATAGAGAAAAATGATGGATGTTAAATTATTCATCGCAAACTATGTTTGCTCATCAATGATAAGACACAGCATTGTACAGAGTTTAAGTGACAGGAAGTGAAGTGGTGTGAAAATGATTAATGGTGGGCATTAACACGATCTCAAATGCCATGGTTTAAGCTTTCTTTGAGTAAGTTTTGATGATAGTGAAAACTAATAATACTAACGATATAGAGGGCGGTAGACAAGTTTTGATGTATGTGAGCTTTCAGTTTTGTTTTAATACAGTTGTTGCCAGCATCAATGCAATCATTTTTTATTCTTTCTTTTTACTGCAGGTACTGTCAATATTCATGTAGTGTTTGTCAATGTGGAACTGTGATAAAATCTATTTTTAGAAAAATATATTTTATTAAAGAGAATATATATAGAGCGGTAGCATAAAGCTAAATCGCTTACAATTCAATCAAATATAAACATAAATCACCAATGCAATCAATGTAAAAATAGTTAGAGTAAAAATATAGTTATTCTTTCTTTTGATTATTTAGATTATTCCAACTCTTTAATGATTTCTCCTTTTTACATTGTAATAATTATATAGATATTAAAGATATTATCATATTATAATGCATCATCAAAATATATCACAGATTAATTTTTTTTGTTTTATGTTTGTTTAATCTTTATAACACTCTATTTTACCCGTTTTGCTACCACATTAACTATCAGTTGTTGTGTTTTAATGGACGAGAATCCTCGTTGTAGAGGGTGTTGCACTCAGGGACGAGTATACTCAAACCTCTTTGTATTTTATATTACGACGTTGGTGGCGCTGCCAAGACCACAGTTGCTCACAAACACACTTGAGCCCAGGATTACTGTACGTAATAATTTAAAGATAAGTTTGAGATGTTTTTTGTCAGGTTTTTTTTTTTTTTTTTACATTAAACTGGAGAAATACGGTATTTCTATTCATGTCATATAGTTAACAAAAACTATTTTTTACAAATTTGTCTCGCATAATAATAATTGTTTTGAATTACTTGTGAAATTAATTAATTGTTTGGAAAGTATATAGCATTAAAAAAAATACAAGAAAATAAAAATGAGGAAACTTTTAGCAAGTATGGGAGACATACATCTTAAAGTGGTTGCCTTACTGACATAATAAACATACCTCTATATTTTACTGCATGCAAATATCTACTGAAATAGCCTATACCTTCCCTTTAGAATAGAGTACTGCCTCAATGCAGTCCCAGTTTCTCCCAGGTGTCAGATTTACTACAAACTCAATCATCACGATCATTGATACCGACATATTTTGCTGTTGACGATCGATACTAGCTTGCTCTAAATCCACTGTGATTAGCCTTTTGAGATTTGTAATCCCCGTGCGGAATTGAGCATGGTGCAACTACACGCTGTTTGCGGATAATGCCAGTTGTCGCTTCGTTGCTCTTGATGGCATAAAACTCGCCATCATTCAGATATAATGTCATAGAAGCATATGTTCATATTTCATTACCGTGATCAATTTGGATCACTGCAGTCATGTAGCGGTCTCTATGTATTATTAGGTTATGTATAGAGTAACATTTATTTACGTTCCTGTATGTTATGTTATGTTAGTATGACTTGAATTTAATACTAAGGTCTTGTGCACTTTATATTACTGTTCAATGGCTACATAATGATTGTACACAATCCTCCGCCAATTTCTTAGCCGGTGTTCCTAGTATTTACGTAAATCCCTGAACAATTTTTCATGTTCCTCCTCTGCTACTGTAAAGACGTTGGAAAAATACGGATGTTAGGCTACTCCTCCCCTTTCCCCCATGACTCTCTTCTCTCCCTTTTCCCTCTCCAACTCTCTCCCTCCCCTTCCCTACATTTTCCCCTCCTACCTCTTCCATCCCAATCTCTCCACCTCTCTCTTTCATCAGGAGAAACATTAATTGATGTAAACTTTAGTGCTTATAATACCCTGATATTGATTATATAAGCCTTTAAAACCCTTAATTGTCAGAGAGTACTCAATTTCCTCTGTCCCCCCCTCCCCGCCCGCGTACGCTCTTGTAGAGTCCCCCATTGGGTAAAAGCCTGGTATCACCATTGTTTGTAAATTTTCTAATATTCCAGTTTGACGACTGTACACATTACATGGTTTAATTATAGCGCCCTCAATGTTGGTAGCCAATGTCTACTCTGCCTTAATCCTAAAACTTTATTTTGCTGAATGTGTACTATAGAATGTGTTATGCATATTGAGAAAACTACCTTTTTGTCACTCAGTTATTTGATTTCATTGTTAAAATGCTAAGATACCTATTAAATTATAGTGATAATAATACATAATTTTCAGTGTCATTTCATTAAGTATTCAGTTTAACAATTTTTTTTCGAATAACAGACATTGTATGCACAACCAAATTATATTCGTAGATAAAATATCAGTTCCTTATTTTTTGTCATAGAGTACCACAGTCGTGTCGCCACAACACCAGATGGCGCCCTCTGAGCAAAGCGAGCATTAAGTTTTCAAGCGGAGCGAGCAAACATATGCAGGGGACAAGGGGACGCATAGGACACCGGATAGAATCCAGGGGATGAAGGCCCCTGGTGGGGGTCTGAGGGGGTTTTCACGCTCAGTCAGAGCTTATGTCATTTATGAACTGTTAACTGAGTTAACAGAGAACATAGAATGGTCCATGACATGAAATATTTCGGACAAGTTTAGGAAAAAACCAGCATTGATTGCATAGCCCAACTTTCGGAACTGGTATAGGCCTGCCAGTAGGCCTATCTACTCTATGTTGGTGTAATTAAATAAAACAAATATTTTAGTGAGAAACAAAACATGTTTTTATAACGTGTATATACAATGCAAATCAGATTCATGTCAAAAATCAGAACCCAGGTTTTATTGTTTAAAACTGTCAGTGGCCCATTGAATGAAACTATGTCATTATGGTATTATATTACATTTTTTTTAAACTACAATGTCGGGGCCCCTCATGCCTGGGG
>NW_022741034.1:1407159-1456376 GCF_011630105.1 Anneissia japonica
AAAAAGCCTTGCTGTTTTACAAATTTTCAAATAATTTCACGTTCAGGTTTTGCTCATAACCATCAAAGAAGTAGGTCATGCAATTTGCAAATTAAAAACCATTTTTAAAGATACTCATCACTATTTATGTTTGCCGAATCCATTTACATTAATGTTGTTCTGAAATTACCAACAGGTTGTCGGAATTACTTATATGCTTTTAAGATGGTTGGTGAATTGATGGAACTGATGATTAAATATTTTTATATTTTCGTAAATGTTACCAAAGTAATTTTCATAATCCGTGCTTTATTACTTTGGTAAAAAATATTTGCAATGTACAAATGAAATAGCTCTGAAAGAGGTGAGCAAAATACGAGTTAAAATCAACCAAGATCACTATGTGCCCCAGATACTGTGTCTCTCCATCTTCAACCTAATAAAAACCAAATTTGTAACAGAGGGCGGTAACTCTATAAGACAACAATCAAAATTCCTGTTGCGCATCAATTGCAACCATTTCCACAGCGTGTAATAACGATAGTATGCGCACATCTGCGTTTTGTTTTTCAGTCTACATTCTCAGTGAAGTATGATTGGAGACAGTTTTTCAAAATAGAAAACGCTTTATATGCTGAGCGACACATCTTTGTTGGGTAGTCATGTTGCAGTTGCAGCATTCAGTGTAGATCACCATAAAGAATATAATAGTTCATATTTTTCATCAATAAATTTCAAGTTAAAATGTATTTTTTTATGAAATAATATATAAAAAAATCAAACTTATATAAATATCAAATTAAATAAAATATAAAAAAACCCCCAATTTTTCTCTCCTTTTTTGGGCATTTCAATGAATGTTTATCAAAGTAAACACAAAAACAACAAATTGTAAAAGTTAAAAAAAAAAAAAACTCTTTTCGAATGCCTGGATATTTGGCGCAATATATTTTAAAAAAATATTTTCGTTGAAAAACATTCCTGACAACATGATCAAGCTGATCAAATAAACTTTGAGTTTGCTGCAACGCATAGCAATATTGGCTTTAAATGCCTGAATTTCAAATTATTCCAATTTTTTTTTTTTATATAGAAGTAAAAGGTATATGGCTGGGCTTGATTGTATATGCTACAATGCTTTCAACAAATTTAAGCCCATAAAGATGCATACGTTATTTATTGAGCTGGAGAATTAAGGATTTAAAGTAGATTTTAGTCTTAAATAAGAGATGGGCACTGTAAAAGGCCTGTTATTCACATATAAACTATCTCACTCTTTATAGAATTTGATTGATCTTAGTAGTAAGAATAATTTTGAGCTTACAATGGTGTAGGTTAATTTCTATTCTTTTTCCCAAAATGCATATATACTTTAATGTTTATGATCGTTGATTCCAGGGAATCACTAGCTACGCCTACCTCTACTGTCAAATGGTACTAATAGAATGCTTAGGCCTAGATCGAGTTATATATAAACAAAGTCGTACCTGGATAGATTGCTGCATTCCATCCTTTTTATTATCACGAACTTAGGCCAACTATAATAATAACTTTACATACATTTAGGTCCGTTTTAGGTAAATAATTAATGTCTATATTAGGGTATTTCATTGTAAATGTTAAATTTATGCACATTTCAAATTTGTTTTGTAGGCTAATGAAAAATTAATAAGTTGTAATCTTGTAAAAATTTGTCAAATGAAGATTTAAAAAGAAAAAAACACAAATTAAGAAATGTGACCTGTTTTTTTTTTTTTTTTTTATCAAAACAAAATTTTTTTTTGGCCTGATAATGGTAATAGTGGAGGCCTTGATAATTTTGTTTCCTGTCTTCTTTCCTCCCTTACTATTATAAGCAACATAATCTATTTATATGCCAGACAAATTAGATTTAACAACAGGTGTTGTGGAGGCATAGGACCCTAGTTTTAGACAAATTAAATCAATATTTACATACTAGTTACATTATATGATTGCTATTCACATGAAAATAATAATAACAATAATAATAATAATAATAATAATAATAATAATAATAATACTTGTCACCAAGCTTCAGTAATGTAATTCCATTGGATATTGATCCAATGTGTGACAACAGCAACAATAATAATAATAATAATAATAATAATAATAATAATAATAATAATAATTATTATTATTGTTATTGTTATTGTTATTGTTATTTATTCATAATGATATATTATTATTTATTATAATATTTAGAATTTTTTAAATTATTACTATTATTAATATTATATTATTGTTTTTATTATTATTTTACTAAAACCTACCTTAAGGGGAACTTAGACAATGAAGAAATTAGAGAACAATTAATCATATTTCATAAATATTGTACTGTCTTTTATATATTTGGGCCTGTGTATTTATATACTGATTCTGATGTTCTGCTTTGGACCCCACTGGAAATAAATCAACTTTAGTTGCTTTTTATATGTCTTCCATGCATCCATTCTCTGTTTCTACTGTCAATGTTTATCTGATTTTTTGTATGTCATTGTTTGGTAAATTTTTGTATTTGAATGGATGCTAGATAAATAGGTGAAAAAAAACCAAAAAAAAAACAACAAAACAATGATGTTAAAGGTAAAATAAATTAAGGGGAAAATAACAAAAAAAAGTATTCCCATGCAAAAATTATATTTTTTGATTTAGAAAAACTTTTGTGGATTTAGCAACAGGTGCCGCTGGAAGCGACAGATACTGTTGTTGTTGTTGTATTTAAAATTGTGTACATTTTCCTTTTGAATTTTAATGTTGTAATGTCTTCTCCAACTTTCTGATTTTAACTGATATAACTGGTGTGTTTTAAATATCTCAACATTTTTAATATCATAAATTTAAATTATTATGTACATTTTAAATTGTCCTTAAACGTGCAATAAATAATTTTGTATCTTGTATCTTAAATAGGACCCTTTGTTTAAATAAAAATTAAAAAAACTTCCCTTCTAACAATTATTTAGAGCAATTTTTATATTAAAGATATATATTAAGAAACTCTCATAAGGATGAAATAAGAAAGTGGAATTAGTAAATGAAACAACAAAAAGACCACAGAACAAAGTGTATACAAAGGCATCCAATAGTTAAAAAGACAATGGCAGTTGATTGGAGGACAGGATGCACTTGTAGTATATCCTAAAATCCTCCAAGGACGTTTATTGTGCACTGTCAAATTAAAACAAATGACATTAATTAAGTCTTATCCTGTTTTGCTGATACCAGTCAGTTATTTTGGTATTAAAATCATTTCCCATGTGGTCTGAACTAGACTCAATTACAGTAAAATTAATGCAGCGAGAAAATATTGACAATAGAGCCATTGCTTGTTTTAGAAGTCCGGCTCCGGAGGGAAAAAATTGTTTGATATGTTGTAGAATTGAACAGAAAAAAAGTTGTTTGGTTAAAAACTGGGGAACGATTAATGAGATACAGATTTTTGAATATCTAAAAACTGGGGGATAAGAGACCTAACTGCCATTTTTTACACCTTTTCCCCCAGTTTTTAATTATTCAAAAATCTGTATATCATTCACCGTTCCCCAGTTTTTCGCCAAACAACTTTTTTCTGTCTTAGAAGAATCAGTTCTACAACATATCACCAAATTTTTTAAATCCGGAGTCTGACTTTAAATATTATGGAAAATGAGAAAATATAAATTAGATATATTGTCAGTGTTTTTAAAGGTAGAATTAATTATGGTAATTATATGGTAATTATATTCATTAACTAAAAAGATGAAGGAATCATATACAACTATGTTCACTTAATATTTTAGGATACATAGTTTTTTAGACTATAAATTCAGAAGCTCTGTAATTAGTATAGTAAGTGGTTGTCAAAACAGGTAGAACTCCTGTTAAGTGGACACCTTTGAGACCACAAGTGTCCCCTTAATAGGGTGTCCTCTATATAGGAGCTGGCCATTGTGTTAAGAAGTATATTTTTCCTTTTGTTCATGGCCACAAAAATAGTCCTTTTAATAGGGGTGTCCCAAGGCGGTGTTTCTACTGTATGCCGAATGCGTCCTTAGGGTCAGATACAACGTCACATTGTTTTCATCACAGCTTCATGTTGTGTTTTGATTCTGAAGGTTGGCAATCATACTCATATATTTAATTGTGTAATGAAATAAATATGATGCTCATACATTTATTGATGACTGCTAATTTTTCATTGTCTATAATTTGTAATGATCGTATTAATTTGAGGTACTGTAGAGCTGCTGCTAACACTGTTTTTTGACCGTCAGGCAACAATAGAAGTTCGTGTTGTTTAGACCTAGGCCTTGTATATCATTTGCTTGACTTTTTATGCTGAGCCCAGGTTAGTAACTCATTCTGTTTAGATCTAGGCCTTACATATTTTTTGCTTGAATTTTTATGCTGAGCCCAGGCTTACTGATAGTAAATCAAGATCTTAAATTGGCTACTTTCAACTATATAAAAGTGACCTGAATTTGACATATTTTTCAATCATTATTTTTGAAAAAAAAAGTATATTAAATTGATTCGGTAAATGAACAAAGTTTACATTATTTTTTAATGGCTATGTAGGGAATAACTCGCTTATACAAAAAAATGAAATCGTATTTTTTTTATCATTTTAATAATTAGATTTCAAATTTTTCCACGTAGAAATGCCTAAATTGCATCAGTCCTACTTTTTCTCCAGATTAATGATATTCCTTTTAGTAAAAAAAAATCCAAATTCAGCAATTTTTTAACCATGATTAAAAATGTTTTAGATAAAATTAAGAAATAATTGCTTTAAAAATTTAAAAGATATTTTAATAGTTAGAAATTTATTAAAAACAGAATAATGGTAGTACTTGGTGAAAAAAAAAAATTGGTTCAAATGGATAAAAGAAATGTATCACCCAAACTTCTTTTTTCTTGTGTTTATTCTACAGCAATAAGAAATTGTGAATATGCTTTCTGTTGTGATGTCATAAATTTAATTTCTTGATTCATACACGATGTATTGTGCCGGCATTTTCTAGCTGAATGATGCTTTCTATGCTTTCGTACGCAATCAGATTTTAAAATTCATAAAACAAGTAGACATAAAATAGTTAGATCATATTTCAATACTTTCCTCTAGTTATTCTTGAAACTATTCATTAATGACACAGACCTCGCATTATGTGGGAACGAGTCCCATACATTGGCTGCTGGAATGACCTCTCTCCCCAGTGATTTCGTGCATGGTACTCGGCGAGAAGCATCCCATTTGAAGAGAGTACCCACTTTTATCTGGGTGTGTAATAATTGTACAAGTTGGCTAAGTAGTCAAAGGCCATGTCCATGTAATTGAGGGCCATGTGTATGGCCAGGGCAACCGGTAAACCCACCTGAAAACAAAAGCTGAGAATGGGGTAGATAAACATGAGCGTGCTAGTTGATTAAGAAAATTAGGTGTTCCTGTGGCTCATGCATCTGTTTGTAAGACTTGACTCACAGGAAACTCAGACATCCTGCCTCTGCTCACAAAGACACAGACGTTCCAACGCTAATGACATGTCATACTGTCTAAGCTTAGCAAGCCTTCATCGTTGAGCCATTGTAGTGTCCCAAGCAAAAACTCGTCAAAACACTTTCAGCTCCAGCACTGCCAACTACATTTTTTCCAGAATGTCGGAGAACGTAGCACCCTGGTTTCAGGTTCATCCCTGGGAGAATAGATGGTACACGGAGACGCCTGACGTACCGTTCGAGTCACTAGATATGTTCATGGTAGTACTAAATTTTATTTAATAATTTTTTTTTTGACAGGATGCAAAATGTGTTTTTCTCCGAAACGGTGATTGATAATTTTTAATATTACCGCTGCAATTAGTAACCTTTTAGGAAGGGGTCATTATTAAATTTTTTTTTTTTTCTGTGCATAACTTTGCTTTCTAATATGTTTACACATGTAAAATTGAGGTCATTGGATGTTGTACTAAGTTTAATAGGTGCTTTAGGATATACATTTTTATGGTTCTTTTTTATAAACCTGTGCACTTGTGTACATACGAGGTGAGCCCTCTACTTGTTAACCTATGCTACATACAGTATAGTAATGCAGTGGACAATTCGAACTTTGGCAAACTAATATTGTGTTAAACTGTACAGTACCTGGGGGTAATGATTAACAGATGATGTAGCAGTATTGAAGAGAAAGTGAATATAAAAAATTTACCCATTTTTTTTTTTTGCACATTTGTAACTATATGCTTTACACTTTTGTACTTGGCAGGCTAAATAATGCAGTGTACATGTACCTCTTTGGAAAAGACTAATGGAAATGCCCTATTTTCCATCAGGGGTTGCATTGCATTACAGGTCCCCAGGGGCCAAGACAAATGTTGTAGTTACTCAGCTATGACTGATACTTATTCTTCCAATTGTTGTTTGTGTTTGTACCCTCAAAAAAGGCAAAACAAATGAATGTTGCACTGATTCATTGAATGCTGAAAGTAATAATAATAATAATAATAATAATAATAATAATAATAATAATAATATATTTTAATAATTAATTTACTGGCTTTTAATAAACATCAAATAAATATACAGATTTATCATAAAATAAATATACATAATAATAATAATAATAATAATAATAATAATAATAATAATAATAATAATAATAATAATAATAATAATAATGTCATATTATTTGGCACATATATTCATCTCTAACAGAGCTGCTTGCGGCTCCATTTTCTATTTGCAAAGCATAACCCTTTTTTTCTGCATTTTTTATTTATTTATGTTTTTAAAAAATGTGCTTACATTTTATACTGTATAACAAACTGAGACAGATGGGTAGACATAATAATAAGTTTTTTTCTTGTGGATAATTCTTGGACATTTTTGAAACTGAGAGAGATTTTGTTTTTGAATGAATTGTTTCAGAAATGAGCAATGCATTACATCGTGTGAACATTTCACATTGGAACCTGGCTTTTCCAAATTATACGAAACTCTGTGATTGGTTGAAAGCTAAGATCCAAGGAAACTCTGTTAATGAGGCCGGAAACCCTGCTTTAATACTAAAAGAGATTAAGAGAAAAAAAAATCAAAAAATCAGTAAACATGTATGAAATGTTTTTTTGATGGGAAGAAAAATTGCTGGCATTTTATATCAACTTTAATGTTCTTTGAATGTTCACTTCCTGATTCCCTACATGTTTTTACATTCTTGCTTTTACCAAAAAAAGGATGAAAGGGAATATGCTTGTGTTTTAATCAAACCCAATGCTGTTTTTAACATACTTTTTCTGACATGTTTGGTGCTACTTTCCAAGTAATGGGAAACAATATTGCTAAGTTGCGAGATGTTATGCTTAAAACATTAAATTTACAATTTGAGTTGCTTTGTTGTTTAGTAAACGTGCAATGCTTCGCCATTAAAGTGTAATTATTAAATCAGTATTTTTACATTAGTTTTTACAGTAAATTTATAATGGTATTTTGAACTGAATTTTAAATCAAAACAATTTTAACTTTTATACATTAATAATGTATTTATTTATTTATATATATATATATATCAAAACTACAGGCATAAATATTGTATATTCATTTATTTTCTTTATTTAAATTTTTACCTTGTATGTATCTTCATTGTGTATGTTTTGAAGTCATGTCAGTGCATCTGTCACTTTTTAAACATAAAAATTATCTTATTAGCTTTATGAATTAGAATGAGAAAATATTGCTCTCACCAATTAACAAATGCATAAATAAATCAGATATATTATTGCTTTTCAGAGATGTTCAGTTCTTTTTCTTACCCCATCTACCTTCGAAATAATTGGAAACAATATTTCGAGATATCTACATAGACCATTTTCGCGAAATTTTAAATGAAAATTTCCGATAACCTCGCCACTACCACTGGGGGAACTTTCTGAGGCGTGCATTTCGCTCTATGTAGTCACCATTATGGATTAAATCAACGATAAAATTAAATTAATAACGAGCACAAATATTTGAAAAAAAAAAGACACGAAATGTTTATATTAAAAACAAGTTTGAGACTTAAAAAGCTATTTCAGTGTTTACATATACAGTAATTGTAATTAGCAAGATCGTATCTGCTGCTGCTGTTGTACAAAGGTCTAGCGGCGCTATCCGCTGCGCGATACTCTCTTGTGACTAGCCAGCTGCACAGGCTAGGCCGCTGGAAGTCCCCCAGTGAGTTGAGAGACATTGGCGGCGCTGTTTCAAAGTAAATCCGATAAAATAGTTTATATATGAAGTGCTTGTAGCTTTGAGAGCTAAAACCAATCAACAAATAAACATAGCAGTTATATTGGAAACAAATAGAAACATAATAATAATAATAGTGTTGAAGTAGGTAACATATGTTGTAATAATCTTATCAAGCATAGCTCATTAACGAAAAACATCCTTTAATTCAGTTGTATGAAAACATTGTCTCTGACGGGATCTGAACCTGTAATCTCTCGCTGTCAAGGCGAGTATCATATCCATTAGACCACAGATAGGATATACATGCAGTTCTAATACCCAGGCACTTTTCTTCATACAACTGACTGAAATCAGTTTATATTATTTGCATATGCTGTACCTTTAAATTAGCTGAAAATTATAGGGATTTTTGCAATAGGAATAGTCTATAATTAGGGAAACCTAAATGTAATCTGTCTCACTGGAAATTAAATATATTTTATACTTTGAAATGAGATTTTTGTTGTTTCAATAGAATTTTGCAAGGTTTTTAACTTAGATATATTTATTGTTTATTTGAATATTCCTTTCCTGATAGTACTATTTAAACTTTATTTTGGTTGGCCTGTTTTGTTTTACTGGTTTATATTGAGAGGCAAGTTAAAGAAGACTTTTTAAAAGCACCAATGATTTTTGACATAGGGAGAGCCTATTTTCTAATGTTAAATGAGTACAACAATGTTTTCTGAGTGTTTTTTGCAATTTATGTTATTAGATAAATATTGTTATTGTTGTAAAATGAGTGGTTTTTTTTTGTAAAATCTCTGGAGTCTGCTTGGCTTTCTAACTCAGTTGGCTACTTAAATTATCTTAGGCACAAATATTTTTTTTTCTTAAAAAACTATTTATCATTTATTTCACTGATGGAGATGTAAGAACTGCGTCAGGAAAAAAATAACTTTTGAAAGATGATAAATTTACGTAAAATGTTGACAGTCCCCTGTAGGAATGTAATTCTGAGTTGAGGAACTGTAAATGCCAGTTAAGGGATATGGCAAAGCAATCATTGAAGCTACTGTGCTTGTGTAATAAGTCTTCACAAGTATAATAAAGTTCATATAAAAATAATTTAATTGAACTCTTTTTTTATTTAATCACGTTTCATTAAATACATTTAGACATAATTGAAATCTGCAATACATCAATAGAGAATTGTTATTCTCTGTTTGAGATTGTGTTTCCTCCAATTATTACTAATCTTAATTACTACTGTATCTAAAAAATTTAGTTCTGCTTTCTCCTAATAAATTGAGGATTCTATATAAAGGGAAAGGGAGCCCTCTATTATTACCTGAGAGCCGCCATCTGTGTAAATAGGATGTATAATACTTTGTGCCACAATCTTTATGTGTTAATTTTGAATAGCTCCACCAGTATTCATTTCAAGGCTTGTTAGTCTTCATGCAGATGTTGGAATGATATTTTAGAAGAATAGTTCAAAGGTCATTCATAAGGAGAAAAACAAATGATTAAAGTATGCTTTGATATTAATAAGATGAGGAAATAAAATGGAGGTGGGATAGGAAAGACAGGAAGCATTAAATTGGATGAGGAAGATAGAATTTCTAAATATTGGAAGTGTGACAGTAATAACACTTTCATTTGACGTCATCTAATTTTGCCAAAATGTTATATAAGTCAAACTATCTTGTTTGGAGCGAATTAAAAAAGACAAACTTAAATGTTAGTAGAATCTCCTGTTTATTGTCACCCTGGAGATGGTCACCACAAACAAACACACATAAGCAGTATAGGTCGCTGATGTCACTACATTATAAGACACCCCTTCATTCATTACCTAGCAACGCTACCAAAGTGGATGATACGGTAAAGTGCCTCCATCCATAGAAGCCATACTATAAAAAGCTTTCCAACTGAAGTGTCTATAAATTAATTTTACGACATCTTCTCTTGTGCCTTATATTTATAATTAATTATATAGAATAATTAATATATGGTATAAACTTTCATGTTTTTATTGTGTCTTTAATTGGAAGTGTTTTTGACTATGAGACACTCAGCTCTAATAACTGCTAGAGGTAGTTACTCTTGGTAACGAAGTGGCTTTAGTATATTGTGATGTACTGACGCATTTATAGCATAGTCAGGGCCTGACACGTTCACAGCCGATAAACCTCATAATTTTGATGTTTGGATTTCTTTAATATTTTGTTTAAAAATTTTTGGCTCCAAAACAGAAAGAGATGAGACATTGTTTCCACTAAATTGATCTAATTAAAATAATTTTTGCATATAATTCATAGAATAATGTTCTGCTTGGAATAAACACCTCTCTCAGGCCCCTCCAGAATTTCTGTTAACACACTTTTTTTTTGTTAAATTACAAATTGTAAGTATTTACCTATGCATTATCAAAGCACCTAACCTTTAATAGTACTCTTTTATTTCAGCAAATTATGTAAAACTCTGCAAATTATGAGGAATCTCTTTAATAATTCTTCTACGCTTTGTGTCTGATAGGCACCGATGTTTTTAATTCAAGGCCAAATACTAACATGTTTTTAAAATATGTGAGCATTTTTGAAAGTTGATGGTTCAGTAATTATTAATTAGATAGATAAAATATCATTTAATCCAGAACATCACAGGTACTATTTAATTATTTATTTATTTGTTCATTGCCCTGCAAGCACTTTTAGTACTACTCAGGTACTGTTTTAAAAGTGGTACGGTAAATTAAGATTACGAGAGTAGAAGACGACAAACAACAGGGCTGTGAAACTCAGACTACTTTTACATGTAGCCTGCATGACTTATGGGCAAATAGTTAATCTATTGCATGCACTAAAGGTTAATGACCTTATCAGATCTCCTTGCCATTTAATATGTGATCTGTTTTATTGATCTGTTCATTAAACCTATAAGGAACTTGAATCACCAAACATGTTTGGGTTTTTCCTACTACAAACGTGGTTAATTAGGATGTTCACCATCCCAGGCTCATAGGTTCAATCTCTGGATGAACATGTTTTTCCTACTACATACCCTTTCTTGATGGTTAATTAAGATGTTCACCTTCCGAGGGGCGTAGGTTCAATTTCTGGCTAAACATGTTTTTGTTTTTCATACTCGAACGCTCTCTGAACTTCTGTATATAAAATCTCATTTGATGTTCAGTTCTGCTAAATGGATCACCCTAATTAAATAAGGTTAATCCAGTCCAAATAATTTGTTTATGTATTCTAATTATTTTAGGTCTGACCACAGATCAAAACCATTTCGGTATTTGCTAATTTTCAGACTTCCTGCTATTGGAAACTCCCAAATCGCTTGGACGCAATATGAAGGGTGTATGCAAAGAATATTAGAGATTGCATCTACTGTCAAAATATAATAACTAATACTTAAATATTAAAAATTTAATGATGCAATTCTATACCCAAAGGATGGCTTACGGTATATGCCTACATTGTAATGTTCAGTAATTATAAATAATCTCTTTTTAATGTACTGTAATGTTGATAATATTATTTCAAGATATTCCATAATGGTCACAGTTAATAAACCTGCGATTTCACATTCATGCACAGATGGTATTCACTTTTATTTTTCATAACATCTTTCAGATTATATTCCATTTTCCAAGGCCATCTAAATGAATAAATCTTGCAATTTGCACCAGTTTTGTGGTTGAATTGTGAGCAAAATGACAAAATTCTAGCTTATCTTCACGACTTCATTGCAAGAATTCAAGATCAAATTTCCGATGCGTTAGCACCTCTAAATTTGGTTTTCAGATTGCTGACCGGAGAGCTCTGAATATGTTGAATGTCAGAATGTGTTAGCATTACACTCGGATGCTATATCAAACTGTCTGATGGCAGTCTGTTGCTATATCATCATGTAATGGACGTGGAGGGACATAAAAGCTGACTTGTGCCAGGGGCTTGTAATCCTACTACTGTAGCTGGGTAATACGATCCCTCTTGGGAGTAACCCATCTATGTGGACTATTTGTTCATCTGCTTCAGGGTTTCAATCGGGAATTTAACATAAACAAAGCCATTAACATTATTTTGTTGACGTGTTATGAATTTTCATAGAGGATTGTGTCGGCAGAAATGAGCACGGGTCTCGCATATCAAATATTTTGATTGGGTCTTTGTTTGGATTTAATAAGCGTTGTTTTAGAAATGTAATCTGTTATTTCACTAGCTTTTTATAAAATAATGGTATAAAAGAAAAATCAATTAAGATATAAAGATATTTCAACAGCAGATAGATTTCTCATGTTAATGTTGATTTTAAGGCCAAAAATTTCTTATAGATTTTCAAACAAAATGAGATGATTCCCTTTCATTTACTACTGATAAGGATAGCATCATATTCACTGTGGCACCAGAAATTTGCTGCCAAGGTGTCCAACATGTCTGACCGAACCAACGGCCTGACTAGAGCATTGGTGGAAGGCCTGGAATGAAAAATCCTTTGGAGGGTTCATTGAGAAAGTTTTTATGGCTATAGTTATGGTCTATAAACCACAATATTAGGCATTAGCAATCAAAATAACATTATTTGGATATGCAAATTATTAATTTTGAAATTTTTGATCCGACGATCACATGGTGGGGTCACGACAGGGGAGTCCAGACCTGTTCGACGGGAGGGCAAATACCCTCCCCTCCCACCACTCACCCTATGGACGCCACTTCTGATATACTCACATTTCTGCAGGATGTTTTTGGTCTTTGGCTTTTGACATGTCAAGGAAGATACAGTCCAAAAGTAAATTAAAATTGACAGAATGAAAAACATGTTGTTTTGGCCTAAAGCTCATGTCCACAAAATTAAATTTTATGTGACAAATTTGTGTGATTTTCACATACAGTATTTGAGCATGACGATGTCATAACATACCCATACATGGGCAAGTTTGCAGCTATTTGGCTCCTAAAGGGTTTTATAATATTTGACAGAGCTGAATCCATTGTCATTTAATTTTTTTCGTTAGATGTGTTTGATATTTTTTCTTATGTTAATATTTTATGTTTCAGTATCAATCAGTATTCATGTAAACAATCTGTAAATCAGGGGAAATGAAATTATTTCAGTGTCTCATGAAATAATGTATCATTGGCATAGATCAGTGGTGGATGCAATATGGGGGTGGGGGTGTGGGAAGCCAACACAATTTACCCCTAAATTCTTTTCCAAAATTATAATAAAATGGAGAAAAAGAAATAAATAAATTTAGGTCAGAGAGTGCCATTTCCGGCCATCTAGAGGTGCCATAATCATATGAGGCATGTTGTGGCAAAATGGCAAAGTTGTAGCAAAAATTGAAATTCAAGTTATTAGTATTTTCAGATACCTGAGTATGTGATCTTTAAAATGAGGGGTCATTCATTGAAATTGGACATTTCAAGTCTAAGTTATTGGAAAGTGAAATTATAGCACTCTTAGAGTCAAGATAAACATGATTTTGAGTAATTGCCTTCCAAAGTTATTTGTGCATACATTGTTTAATAGAATTAACTATCTAAATAACATTAAATAAACAATTTGTTGATCACTTCCAGAACCTGTCTCTTATACACATCTAGATGTGTATAAGAAAAAAAAATTGGATTTTTAGGCAATTTTTTGAGCTACCATATTTTTTTAGCTCCTTTACTCAGTACTGGTCTGTGAGACAACTTAACCATTTTGCCACGACATGCCTCATATGTTCTTACCTCAGCCCCAGCCATCGTTGGGGAGGGGAGGTTTGGGGGAGGCTGAGATGGTCCCACCATCTATGAAAGCCCTTCCCTTTGGACCCTTTATTTTGAATTACTTGATCCGCCTCAGCAATTCAGTGTTTTTACTTGATGTTTTAATGATTTTTTCCCCCCTATTTTCATTTCTGTCTAATGGATCACAGGCAAAGAATTAAATCAGGATATTGTTATGTTCTGACAGGAAACTTAGTTCACATGCTGCGGAAATAAATTCAGTGGGATTGATTGATTGATTGAAATTTATGATAGTGATTAGATGGTTATTAAATCTGATGGCTTTAATTACATATATATATGACGACAATAAACATAGTACAGCAATCTATATTCAAAAAAGCCTGTACCAAAAAACTATATACAAAGTTTTATTGTATATGCCTAGTATTTTTCTAAATATACTTAGTAATTATTGTAATTAAAATATGTACATATTTGTTAATAGGTCTTTCAAAGTTGAACTCTGTTGCAGTAATTAACTTTTCAGTTCAGTATCTATTGATTTCTCTTATGCAAGATGCTGAAAGAATAGAATAATGATATACTGTAATATGTCATTTAATAAATATCTATTATTAATTCTAATTACAACTGCTTTTCGCATTATTGTACAAATGATTGATCAAAAATTATATTTATCTGAATCAGGATATATACTTATATAAGTTTAGATTTTATATAAGCTTTGTGCAGCACAATCCTAGAGCCTGAAGTGGACATAATGTCAGATCAATTATACAGCCATAGGAAGCTAGCAGGCTAATAAGTACACTACAGTAAGTTCAAAAGAGGTTGTAAGTGGCGTAGACCTACCGGCTAGGCCAGCCTGGATGGATGATCCCCTGCGCATGTACCCAGTGTTGTTTCTGCAATCAACTAATTTGTCTTCGGTATGATCTTGCCAGTTCGCATGTGGATGGAATGTTGGGAAATGACCGGTTGAATACATCTACTGTTTTATATCATCATGATTGATTTGCTTGTTTTTCAAGTTGTGTTTTTTTTGGTAATCGGAGATTGAAGACAATGTTTGGAGAAAAGTGATAAAAATATTTTCTTCAATCTCATATGAACAAAATATCAATTTGAAATTTTTAAAACATCAATCTAAATGGTTTTATTTTCAATGATTGATAGATCAGTATGTGAGTTTATTGATTGATGGTTGATTGGTTGATCTGAGTTTGAATTTAGGGAAGTAAGTGATAAAAATATTTTCTTCAATATTCATATTAACAAATATCAACTTGAAGTTAATAAATCTATTGAAATGATTTACTTTTCTATAATTTTTTGATTGATGAATAGTTTGATTGGTTGATTGATTGAGTAGTGAATTGATCAATAAGCCAATTGATAAATAGTTGGAAGTGTGCATGCTCATATCAATGGCAATCAACATAAACTATACGCACATAACGAAGGTTTAGCTTGTTGATCAATATATTAATTTATTGAGTGAATGATCAATATTTTAGTTGATAAATTTTTAATTGATTATTTAGTTGGATGTTTATCGATTGATGGATTGATTTCTTGACTATAATTTTCATGTTTGTAGTTTTTTTAAACAATTTACAACTAGCATAACACTTTAAATGGACATACCTGTATGTGGTAATAAATATGCACAAAAAAATCTATAATTAATATCTACAGTCATTCATCAAATTTCAGCCATTTCCTAGGCATGTAATTTAAAATATCGTCGTTTTAGACTGGCAGATCCATAGGGTAGCAAAAGGGGTGCTTCTATCCCTCTCTTTGTCAGCAGCTGCCAAAAGATGTAACCAAGTGTTGAGAGCTTAAATCCTTTAGAAAAGGATTTGATATTTAATAGTAAAACTCTCCTTTGACCCCCTCCCCCCATATTTCAAACCCTAGCCCTGACCAGTCAATTGGTCCTGCTCATAAGCCCCTGTTAGAAATCCCACATAGGAACAATGGTTTATTTTGTACTCTTGATATTAATAATAATAATAATAGTAATAATAATAATAATAATACCAGTGTGCCAGTTCAAAAAAGAAAGCATTTTACCCAGATAGGGAAAGGGCACAGCTTGAGTATAGGGTGTGCTCCCAGCCATAGCTACGGAAAATATTAAATCAGTATTGTCTTATTATAAAATATAAATTCAGCATTTAATTTTATACTTTATTAATTATATTAGATTGATAACCATAATAATTATTAAATGCTTATCATAAATTGATGCTCTGCCATTAATTGGTTTTGCACATTATTATATTTAGAATTACTAAAATTATTTATCATAGACCTTATTATGTATTCAAGAACTGATGATATAGACAAACTGCTATACACATGAATTACATTAATGCTAGATGAAGGGCGAAGGTTAAGGGTCGTGGTGAAAAATAGCAAATGATATTTTGAGATTCAGGAAGAAATTTATGGTAGTGATTACTGTAGAGAGTTATTTACTTTGATGGATTTGATAGTAAATATTAATTGTAGGTTGTGGTTACAGCCATCATTACACTAAAAAAGGTTTTTATATACATATGAAATGTTTATAATGCCTGCTGAAATTCTACAAAAAAAAATAAGAGTGACACGGTTTATACATATTTAGCAATAGAAAGTTAAATTTTATATTAAGGTCAGGATGTTAGGACTGTGTATTTCATAATCGAAATAGCTACATAAGTTTCAGTGAACTTGCAGGTCAGCTTATGTCATGAGTTCGACAAATGCGTATCTGGCAACGGTTTTTATTTTCCCTGCTCGTCCAGTGAACCTTTCTGCTGATCTCCGCACCTATTGTTGCTAAGGTCCTACAAAACGACTATAGGGAGCTTTCGATTTGTTCGGCAACAAGACGCTAGAACGTAATCACTCATGCGGGACCGTCCTATCGGGTGTCCTATGCATATGTAGATTTGGCCAAATTGTATCCTAGAATCTGCGCAACGAGGAGAACCTAAAGTCCTCGCATGCGCAGATGACTTTTATTAGCGTCATTACGTTCTACGTCCTACCATCGTCGTGCAACATATGTGAAAATATGTGTTTGTGGGACAACACGTGCTTGTTGGACATGTGCGTATTCATTACACTGTTCTGATTGGTCAGTTCTTCAGTTTGATTGACACTTCAAGGAAGGTCCATTCTTAATGGTTGTCTCTAGTAGAAACCAGTTGAAACAAGTGTTGTGTGACAAATCACGTACTATCATCAAACCTTTCCAAAAGCTTCGGTAGAGCTATAATCAAAATACTTCACCCCCCGCTTTCTTTTATGCTAAGTCGTTGAATAACACCGTTCATAAGCAGTGCTTATTTTGAGTGGCCATTAGTGGTAGTGCTTTGCATCTCACACGCGTTCTCAAGTATGCCAGGAACTTCTTGGAAATAAGAAAGCAAGAAAGTCATTAACACCTAGGCCTTCTGAGATTAATGGATGTTTTCAGAATCTTCATTGTATAATTCCCGTAGAATCACAACCGTGTCAATGACTCGGCTCTGATCGTGTTTGTGCAGTCTAAAAAAACATGCCCTGAGATGGCGAATACAAGGGACGGTCAATGCTTTCACCTTGAACCATTGAAAACAAAATATATTATGGGATGTACTATGGAACATCCCATAGTATGTGTGTTATATGAATTTGGTGTCAAAATAACAAAATCTTGAATTTATATCGTACAATATTTTTATACATAAAAAAAACTTAAATAAATTAAATAATTAAATAAAAATAAATTGTTACAGCTACATATTGTTATATAATATACAGTATATGGAAATGAAATATACAATAGCCAATTATTTATTAAAGGAGAGTTGTATATTCAGAGATTTTTTATTCTAAACCATCATTGTCTGTAGCGCTGTAGGTAGAAGAATACATCAGCGTGATGACAGTAATTTTTCCATTTTATTTCTTCCTGGAAACATGTTTTCTGCTTGTTTTTATTTATTTATTTATAATGTCGTTTTTTTATTTGCATGAATATGTATTAAAATAATAATACACATTGAAAATGAATTCATAAAAAAACTATGATTCATGAAACAGTTGGTAAAATTTGAATATAATTCATCAAATTCATTGAACATTAAATACATATTTCCAAACTCAATATTGCCTTGATTGAAGTTAGCACTTACCGAGCATACAGTATTAAATATTGCTAATCATTTTTATCAATTATGGTAAGTAAATTAACTATTGTAAAGTGAATTAAGAAGGACTTGGAGTGGAATATACATTACTCATGGGATAGAATGTGTTGCTTGAACCATATGTTCCGTGTCCTACATTGCGTTCCCGATTCCATACGTGTTCGAAAGTGAACTCCACGCTGTTAATGATCTTGGGTAGGATTTAGAACATACAGGAAATAAGCCGGATTAAGTCCGCCGTCTAAGCACTTCATTGAATAATTAATCCGTTATTTATCGACTCTCACTTTAAATTGGCAATCTTTTCTATCACAAAATTTGTGAAAACGAAGAATTGGAAATAATAATGTCTTAATGTGTCATGTACTGGGATCAGCATTTACAATTCATTCATATGGAAATCAGCCGAATTTCCTGATACCATAGTCCACTATCGTCTTTGGATTAGTTGTATAATAATTATATAGAAGGCCGAAAACAATATAATTTCTTAATATGACATACGCTAGATTAGAATTATATTTCATTTATATAGCCATCAGCTAAATTTTCTAATGACACATTCCGTTATCGTCTTTGCTGTAGTTGTATAATAATTATATAGAAGACAGAAAACATAAGTATAAATATAATTTCTGAATGTAGCATGCGCTAGATTAGAATTATATTTCATTTATATGGCCATCAGCTAAATTTCCTGATGCCGCTCTCAGCTATCATCTTTGCATTACTGTAGTTGTATAATAATTACATGAAGGGCCGAAAACAATATAATTTCTTAATGTGGCATGCGCTGGATTAGATTTATATTTCATTTATATGGCCATCAGCTAAATTTCCTGACACTACACTGTGTTATCGTCTGCAGTGGGAATGGCTGAAAACAATTATGTCTTAATGTGGCATGCGCTATATCAGAATTATAGTTCATTTATATGGCCATCAGCTAAATTTCCTGATACGCTCTGTTGTCATCTTTGCTGTAGTTGTAATAATTCTAATCTCTTATGGATTTAACACACACGAACGACGTTGCTGTCATTACCTTTTAGAGATACATTGTTTTTTTTTTTGTCATTTACTTGTGTTTTATATGTGAACTTCAGTTTGTTCAGTTAAATACTATCAGTCATTGGTTGGTAGTTAGGCAAGTTAGTAGTTACCAAAGTATAGAGTGTTGCAGTAGTCATCATCACAGTAGACATCCCAGTATCAACATCACCATCGCAGTATATGGTAGCTGTAAGTTAGAAACATGATCAGTAAGTTCCGTGGTCATCCGGAACATGTAAAATACGTCTACATACATCAATGTGCGTTGGAGATAATTTTTTCGATATAAGTTACACATACCTGTAGGATCAAAGCATGTTACTCATAGGTTAGAAATAAGTTTTGGGTTCGCTAGACATTATCTCAACGTATTTTGACTTATGAGTAACTTACAAGTAACGTGTGTGAACGTTTGGTTAAGTTATCTAAAACTTATGGCGTGCGTATGCGGAACGTATGACCCATATGCTGGTATACGTTGAAAAATTTTGTGCATGCACACATGTACGCCAGCGTATTTGCCAAATTTTTCATACGTCGACATACGCTAGCAAAATCATCAAAGTGTGACAGGGCCGGGTACAAGTCTCTCAGTTGTCACCCTATCAAGTGACCCCACAGATTTTCCAAATATTTACAAGGGCAAAATTGGCGGAGCTAAAAATCATGTTTAGGAAAAAAATGTTTGTGTGCTAGAAAAAAAGTATGTGTATAGGAAAGTTTATGTGTATAAAGCATAAAACAGCATGATTCTCAACACTTGACTCTGTAAATCTGTTTGGATATTTTTCTCAAGAGGATTTGAAGTAAATCCCGTAGACAGAGAAAGAGTGAAGTTTGTTTTTTTGCAGTAATTCTGATT
Organism: Anneissia japonica; assembly: GCF_011630105.1. NCBI lineage: Eukaryota > Metazoa > Echinodermata > Crinoidea > Comatulida > Comatulidae > Anneissia > Anneissia japonica. The sequence continues at coordinate 1,427,211 of NW_022741034.1, forward strand.
TGCCAAATGGCGATTTATGATTGCAATTTCACTTCATGTCCATCAATCTCTCCTTGATTGATTAAGACTTCTAAGTAACTCAAAATGTGAATTAAAATTTGAAAATGGATGAGGCTAGTTTATAGTTGATAACGTTATTATCTTCCTTAATGTTCTAGAAGGTTATGAAAATAGTAATTGCATCATTAGGCCAAATGTGTGATCTTAAGTCTCTCTGTAAGTAATACCAACCTTATCAGAGAGATATTATTTCATAAACTGCTAATTAATGCATTTTTTTTTTCATGGGTAATGCTTGTATCAACGAATGTTAAGTCTTCAAAGGTGAATCACTAAGGAGTAAAAAAATAAGAAAACATAAAGAAATAATAATAATAATTTCATGGTATTAATAGGGTCTCTCTTGGTATTGGAAGAAATGTTTTTGTAGATTATCTTCATCCAGGAGGAATGAACAAGGTTTTCTTAACCTCAATAATTATGATTAACATTCCAGAGAGTAACATATGCAGGTGTAAAAATATAGTACTGTGGCATTATTTTTGTTGTTATTAGGAGAGGATCTTTGGTGGCATCGATGTCTAGAAAATGTTGTGCCTCTAACAATACTCTAGGTTCTGTAATGATGCAAGAGGCTTTCTAATTAGATTCCTCAAAGGAGCGAAGCTCTGGGGAGGCTATTGTTTTGGCCTGTGTTCACCATGTTTTCGTTGTTGTCGTCGATTTTGTTGTTGCTGTCGTTGTTGGTCAATTGTTTGTTACCACAATGACTAAAGTTTGGTTGGTTTCAAACTTGGCAGAATGCCAGATAATAATACGAAGAGGGAGCCTATTGTTTTTGGTACGTGTGTGAATATGTTAATTGTCCATTTGCATAATTAATATTTCACTAACAATTTAGGCTAGTTAATTAGCAAATATGTGTTGTTTTTACCTGACACAGCAGCTTGGTTAGGGCAAATAGAAAAATTTATTAGATTATCACTCCCGTCCGCGTCAAAAATTCGGGAAATATTGATGCGGGAATAAAAAAAAAAATTTTTTTCTGCATCAATTATTTTAACAGCATAAAAATAACAATGCGATTTTTAACTTTAAATACATTTTCTTTAAAAAACTATAAAATTAAACCAGTTTTTATACAATATTTACTATTACTAGCCAAATATTAACAGTCCCTCCCTCATCTATAAAAACAAAAGCAAAATAATCTATTGTTCCGATTAAAAAAAAAAGAAGAAAAGTGTAATAATCTAATGATTTTTTCTATGTGCCCTTAATATGTAAAACCACAATTTCCTCACTGACAAAATTTTAACAATTTTCAAGTTATTATTATTACTCCTCATTCTGTCACATTAACTTTGCACTTTATTTCATCGTGAGTGGATTTCCCGCATGATTAAAAATCGTAAGGGTATTGGGTTTGGTCTACAGGAGTTCGTGCTTCGAACAGGTCATTCCATTCATAGAAAAATTCTTTTGATGGAGAAAGTGTACCTTTTTAGCAAGGTTTGCCTAGGTCGAAATTAACTCTGGCTATATAAAATTGATTAGAAGATTGAAAAAGTTATTCCATTTTTATTGATCTAATCTGCATAAATTTACTTTCAGAGTTTATATTTAATTATTTGAAATTGTGTAGATATTTATTTGAAAAATATTTTATATGAAATACTGTAATCGTTAAGTTTATAATAATATTTTATAATATTTAAGTAAAGCAAATAAAATTGAAATATGTTAAATACAGACACAATGTATAAACAGGCCTAGTTCTAGAGCTGTCTCTTATACACATCTAGATGTGTATAAGAGACAGGTTGTAAAAATACACTAAATTTAACGAAAATATAGAAGCATAGAAAGAAGAGTAGGGAAGAAATTTTGAGCGGCTGAAATATTTAACGAAAATAAACAATGATAATCATTTTGTCATTATTGCATCACGAATTTGTGAAAATTTGTTGGCACTAATCGTCAGAGGTCAAGGTGCCGACAGCCTACATGTTTCATATATTCGACATCAAACACTAGACCTTACATGATTTCCAGCATTAAATTTAATATGCTGCCAAAAGTGGAGACACAAAGCCTACATACGCTCCAGTTCGTAAGGGAATAGTTAAGCCCGGTGCCCACATCATTTTACATTATCGCAGTCAATTTGGAAATTTCATATATTTAATCGCTTAGGAATTTTGCAACCGTATTTCAATATGCAGGGGAATCGTAAAGCTGATATCCTCTATTTATTACCCTACTTTTGTAAGTTGGCTACAAACGTAATCACGCCTAGCATTAACACAGTATTCTCATATCATTCTATTAGCATTGTACTTTCGTAGTATTTTCAGTTATCTTGCAAGTTGTGAAATTGCAAATGTTAGCGGGTGTTAAATTAACTATAGCTTGTTAGGTAAGTAGATTAACCCGGTAAGAGGAGCAATACTCCTTTGTCCTGAGGTACTAATTTTTGTCTGATTTCGGGTTCATTAGATCTTATTTTAAATCTTAGTGTAATCCTGAATGAGAAAGCCTAGGGATAAAGCAATAGAAGACGTGCGTCTTTATTGTTGGGGGAAAAATGAGCATCGCTGACAATATGAGATCAATATTTATCGTCTTTAGTTAATGGAATGGTTATATTGTGGTGTGAAATTCTGTGTACTTTAATCCTGTTTATAACAAATACGATCGTGACTCCCCATAGCCTGTGGTGTTCTTCTTGTCTACTACGTCAATGACAATGTATCTTGTTTGTTCTCAAGCGGTGAAATTATTTAAACATTCTTTGAAAAGTTCAGATTAATTTTAATGGTACTTTTTTTAGAGTCATGACATAATTTAACATTAACGTATTCCCCTTCTTTTTTTTTTTGTTGGAAAAATGTATGTTCTGGAAAAAGAAAATTATAACTCTACTTTCTATCTATGGAGTGGTTTGATATTTCTTATATTAAGTTGATATAATGATACTTTTTTAGAGTCATGAGATAGTATACACAATCAACATATAATTGTAATATCAAAGTGCCGCTTTAAAGTACAAAATATTTAAACACAACAAAATGTTAATTCATTTCATTTTTTTTATATCTTTACTTCATGTATTCATACATAGATTCAATAGGTAGATGAGATTACCTGATTTAATTAAATAATTTTGTAATATAAATTTAATAGAAATTTAATAGATAAATATTTATCAGCACATGCTAGAACCTAGGTAATATTAGACTACTTACCTCTTTCATATTTTATTAATAATCATTAAAATACTAATAAAATCAAAAAGAAAACTTCCTATATTCATGGCCAAAAACCCGATAATAACCCAATACAAAGAATCTGGCCAAATCAGAACTCCTACGAGGCCTAAATTCCATTTATCACCAATCACTGCACTCCTGGTCTCGAATTTCATGGACCAGTGACATAATTTGATCCAAGCTGTGCTGAATATAGTCACATGACCATTTGAGTAAGTTTTAGTGAGGTTTCATTGGTCCTGACAAATGACAACGACCTTTCTTCTCCAAATTGGTAAGACACAGAGTGGAGGTGCAGAGAACTTGTAAAAACAACTTGTTCAGGCAGAAAAATAATAATTTTTTTTTCTTGTGGAACGTATCATACGTCATTGAAAATAATCATTAGTGGATTTACAGTGTCTATTCAGAAGGAAAGTTAAGCCTGCCTGTTTTGAGTAGCTCTTGTAGGCTAGGAATCTCTTTTTTTTATCAGTTGTTGAAATCACTGAGAACCTACGTTAACAGATAAGGCAAGCAGAGGAGCATTTAATCACCTTGCTTGCTCTTCAACATTGCAAGAAACAGTAGGCTTTGAATATATTTTCAGAATGAATATCGTTTCTCAAGTGAATCCATGGGTGAAGTCTTCCCAGAAAATGCCTGTTGTCTTCTTGTCGGTAAGAATGTAATCATAGTTTATATTAGGTCTTTTTAAGATCTCTATTTTTGCCTCAATTTTAATGTGTCACATCTGTCCGAGTTCCGTGGTTGTTTGTGCCGTGTATTTGTAAATGTTTATGTAAGCTAACGACTTCTTCACTATGTCAAAGTTGAGGTGATTTGCTTCATCAGTAACTAATGATTACACGATGCAGATTACAGGATACAATTGACAGCACATGGCCAGAAGTGATATAACTCAAGTTTTAACGTCTTTTAGTGTTATTTTGAAAAATCTATATTTATGTGATTTTAATACTAGAATTAGAATTTATGTATGTATAATCACATAAAACAAACTTTGATATCAAACAATATTGTTGATATAACTAAATTTAAGTAAGTTATGATTTAATAGCTTTTTAAAGATAAAATATAAGAAATAAATTTTAAAGAAAATGGAGAGATGAGAGGGGAGAAGTTAACTACATATATATACTAAACTACAACTCTGAAAGGTAACTTACACTCTTTTTCTTATTATCATGACAGAGTTAGAGAATAAATTTCATGCGATTACATAATACTTTGTAAAGAATAACTAAGTTAAAATAAGTGCCATTCTAAAAAAACTGTATAGAAATATACTCAAAAAAAGTTTTTAATTTAATTATCTTTTGAATTAATCTGTTGATTTCTAATTTATAATAGTTTCATGAGTTTGCTTATAGTAATGACATTTTTGCTAATGAAGTTGAATATTAATCATAAATACTTTGCATAGTTTCTTGTCAGTGGTATGTGATTTGATTAGTAAGTGCCGTTGTCATGGAAACTGTGGCCTAGGATGACCTGTGGAGCAATTCTAGTTCAGGGTCACTGAACATGACCTCTCTACTTGACATCTTTCAAGGCTTGGTTATACTCTTTCAAAGTACAAATTCATTGATTTTCTGTTGTATTTTACTTCAAGTTTTTCTCTTGTAAATCAAACAAGTTTATATTTGGTAGATGTTGTTTAATAACAATACCAATCCAATTTCAATATTTATATTCAAACAAGATTGCAGATTGATAATGTATAATTTGAATTAAAATTCTTTTACTATATTATACACTACGTGCAACTAATACTACTTGTTATATTAGTATGTGCTAATGTTATTATTTTTCTTCAATTACTCTTAAACAGAAGTGTAGATCCCTTGGTGGTTTAAACTATTTTAGTTTTAATGTACCTGTAACAAATGTTAATTTGTTGAAATTTCAACATTAAATCATGATTAATTTATGATGGTGTTTTAGCACTTATGAAGTATTTAAGTATCTGAAGGGTAACATAAATATAAATGATAGATTTTTTTCTTTTTAATTTTTTTTTTGTACGGTTTGTTATGAATATAATTTGCTTTATTTGATTTGATTTATTTATTTATTCATTTGAACATACACCTTTCTATCAGCAGCACATGCAAATGCGGTGTGTTCAGCTTAACTACGCTTAATACAAACTATATGAAATTATGTTGAAATGCTTCATTAGAGTTGTCATCCAATTATTAATATTAAAGAGTTATAGTAATTGTCTTCTTGCCCTATAACAAAGCAAAACATACTTTTGTTGAAATATTTTGGTGGTCATCTTAAGGTCTTTCCACACTATCGCATTTTCTGTGACAAAAACTGCTATATGCCTATATATAGTCATGATGTGCCTATATATGGTCATGGTGTGATGTCATCATGACCACAAAAAAACTGTTATATGCCCATATATAGTCATGATGTGCCTAAGTATGGTCATGATGCCTTATAGACAGCGACATTGATAGCATCATTGTTACCTATGCTTGCACCATCTGAAAACTGGGAGGAACCAAGTTTCAAATTTGTCACAGTATTTTATAGTCATGATGACATCACATCATGACCATATATAAGCATATCATGACTATATATGGTCATAAAACACTGTTTTATGATCATGAAGCTGGAGTTGTTTTGTCCTTGAATGACTGTTATCTAAGACCTATTTACATATGCACATTTCATTATAATAAACTATACTGTATGTTTAATTAAATTTATACCAATTCCTAACTTAGAAACAATGTGCTCTACAGTATGTGTTAATATGAGAAAATTTTAAAATGTAGGGTTTTAAAAATATTTTGATTTTAATATTAAATAGTACAACATGATCTTTCTACCAAAAAAGATGAGAGATATATTCAATATAGTAAACATAATTATTTTAGTGGGCATATTATAATACATAAACAAAATCCTTATATTATTTACTTCTCTTCTATTCATTTCAACTGTTGCTAATGTTGGATAAGTGAAGAAGTTTCTATTATTCAGTAAACATTATCAACTCATTTATAGTTGCGTTAAAATACAATTCTTAAAAGAAAAGTTTGATTTCCTCAGAAATTGCTATGTTGGAGATATTTATAGGACTGATATCTTCTGGGACCACCAAAAAAAAAAAAGAAGTTTTTGTACTATTTTGAGAACTCCTGAATTGAAACATTTTGATTGAGTTTGGCATGTGTTTCTGGAAGAGAATAACAAGATGGAAGTCTCTCAGCCACCCTGCTGTGCCACCAATTTTCCCATCCTGAAAGTACCACGCCTTATAGTATGTTCCATACTGGCATGGAATACGCAGACGTGATCTTGGCCAGCTTGACTGAGCCGGCTGACAACTGTAATTTTGGTGCTAATGGTTGCTGTTGTTGATGGAAGCGCTGTTTTTTGATCGGCTGTTATTGCATCCAGTATATGGTTTAAATATAATGTGAAATTTTCATTTACCAGTGCATTGATGTTATGCATTTGCAGTCAGTGTTTAAATAGAAGTGAGGTAGTGATGAGAACAGTTGTTATTATCAGTGATGAGAGGGTAATTATAGAAGATGAGCTAAATAGTTTACTGTCAATTTCATGATGTATTTTAATAGTGATGTCTGACAACAATTTGTTAAATGGTTCTGAGGATGGTGGTAATAAGGATATGATGATATTGATGATGACAATATGTGAGATAATTATAAGTTTGGTGAAAATAATCATCATCAATGTTATCATAATGGGTGAGAATAATAATAATTATAATAATAATAATAATAATAATAATAATGTTTTACTTATATAGTGCAAAATGTTTTGATATGCTTAACATTAAATATTTAGAAAAAATAAGAAATAATAATGATAATTATAATGGTATTGATGATGATTAAAATGATGATGTGAGGAAGATGATGGTCATTTAATGTGAGATAACTTTTTTGTTTTTGGACAAAATCATTGCAACTTGACAAGATCAAACAGACATCAGATTTTTATCAGGTTATTAAAGGATAACAACTACTGGAAAAAATATTATTTTAGACTAGACAATTATTATTAAAAATTAATATATAAATGTATAAAAAGTTATGGTATATTAGATGGTGGAATTTTACTTTAGTCCATAGATAAAAAGATCAAACAGAAGTAAACCCTTGGGGAAAAAAATATGGTTGAAAGACAAGTTCAAACAGACATCAGAATTTTTATCTGGTTATTATTAAAGAATAACTACCGGAAAATATTATTTTAAGACTAGACAATTATTATTAAAAATTAATATAAGAATATATAAAAAGTTAGGTATATTAGACGGTGGAATTTTACTTTAGTCCAAAGATGAAAAGATCAAACAGTTAAACCCTTGGGAAAAAATATGGTTTTATCGTAAGACTTTACATACAAGGTACATGCAGATGCATCAAGTTTAAGCTTCAAATATAGAATGACGTTTAACGCTAGAAAACTAAAGCATTAAAAAGTGATATATGGTGCAAGTACCGTAATAATTATAGTATGTAGCGTAACAGTTGGTGAGAGGGTTTTACTTGGGATTACAGCTTTATGTCAGATTGTCAGCTGGCTTATTGACATTATCATCTAAGTATTACTTCACATTTGACATTTTGAAATTTTCTTTTCATTTCAATATACTTGAATCTCTATTTAAAGTCAAGTATTACGTTTTTTTCCCCGGGAATACAAAGTCAGTACTAAAGCCTTGGTAAAACCATGTATCTAGATGGTTTGATAAAAAAAAATTTTCGATACAAAACAAATACCAGTGAGTAGTTTAACCAAGCAAATCATGCCCAGGAACGAATAAGCAGGCTGTATTCCCCGAGTCTAATGCGAATAGCGTGACTCGGTTCAGTCAATCCGTGGGAATATTTGAAAATTACGAATAATGTTCACCAAAACATTTAAACTTAAACTTGTGTAAATTTTAGTGTGCACTGTTTACGCATAACAAATATTATTTTTCCTTGATCATGATAAGCTGAAATATATTGTTATCAAAAGGAACCGACTTTTTGAAATATGGTATACAGTATTGAAAGCCACGCCATAATAATAACTACAGAATAAGAACCAAGTTCAATAATAACTACAGTTCTAATAATACCGTAATAATAAATGATAGTTTAATATTTTCACGTATGGTATAAATTTCGAAGAATTGCTTTTCAATTTGCATTGGACTATAAAACGCTAATGTAAAAGCAGAGAGTATAAACAAAAATTAATGCAAAAACACTATCATTATTTAATCGTTAAAATATACAATGAAAAAAACTAAAAGAGGAATACGATTGCAAAAAAAAATAAAAAATGTTAAAATCCCAGGGTCCAGGGTTCAAATCCAATCACAGATTTATTCTCAATAACTAAAAACAGATCCATTCGCAAGCCTCCTCTAGTCTTAATTCAAGCATCATTCTATCCCGGAATTATTGCCGAGTTACTTGCTGTTTGATGTGAAAAACATAAAAAAAAATATCCAAGCTTATGACTGATTTCGTTCAAGGGGTCATACACAGCGATGTTGAGGTCACATTTACTGCTCTCTTTCTCAACAGAGCAACATATACCTAGGTCACGTATTCACTTAATAACCTTTTAAAAAATCTTTTCCGATCTCTAGTGTTATTAGTAATTTATTTTACTTGTCATATGTGACCGAAAAGACGTGAACTTTTTATTTTGCTAGTCCAGATTTTCTATAGCCTGACCAACTTCAAAACAAAATGATTCTTCTATTAAAAAAAAGTTTTGTAATTTATGAAATGTCGCAAACTGTACATATTTTATTATTCATGATTTACAAGAATTTATTCCATCTTCAATTTTCGTAATATTCAGTGAATAAAAAAAAAAAAAAAAAAAAAAAAATTGTGACATCACATCATGACCATATTTAGACATATCGTCTTCTTTGGGATTTGAACCCATGACTTTCTGATAACTGTCCGGTAGCAATAGTCAAAATTTATTCATATCTTTAAAGTCCTGTTCAGATATCACATTTTATTTGACAAAAATATGTGACATGCCTAAATATGGTCATGAGAGCATTACATCATGACCATATATAGACACATTATGACTATTATGGGCATACATAGAAGATTTGGTAAATGTGGAGCTATAGTAATATACTTAATTGTTTTGGAAGTATTCAAGAGGCAAATATTGTTCTTTGATCTTTCATAATAACACTTGGCAATTTTTAAAATGCTTTATTAATAATGGGGAAGGTTAAAATATTGACATGTTTTAATAATGCTAATGCAGGTTTAATTTATTTAGGTGATAATACTTGCCTTGGTGATAAAAAACGTCAACCTAGAAAATGATGATGTAATGGACTGTTTGCAGATTGTCAATATTTTAACAAGTGAAGATTATTCTTTTTTCTATCCTGCCAGACTGTAAAATTTTATTTTAATAAAAACATGCCTAAATATGGTCATGAGGACATATATAAATGACCATATAGTATAAGCACATCATGACTATATATGGGCACATCATGACCATATATAGGCACATCATGACCATATATGGGCACTTCATGACCATATAAAAGCACTTCATGACCATATATAGGCACTTCATGACCATATATAGGCACATCATGACTATATATGGGCATGCAGCTGTTTTTTGTCAATGAAAATGCTATAGTGTGGACATGCTTTATTCTTTAAGCAATTTGAATCAACATTTTCATCATATTTGTCAGTGTGTACAAAGATACCTTTAACTAAATCCTCCCAACTGAACTGTTTGTATGCTCGTAAAAATATTGATGGCCTCCAAATTTATAACCAAATAATGAAATATGAAATTTCATAGAATTTTAAAATGAATACCGTAATAAAAGACGTTGTAACAGGTGTATGTATGCCAGATTACAGTACTGTTAATGCAAGAGAGCGGAGGCGAAATATGAACTGAAATCATTCGACGGGTCTGAACCACGCCCTCTATCATTTTCTGAAATAGTTTTTGGTCGTGAATGTTTAATTTATTTTAATGTTTGAATTATTTCATTTCCTATTAAAGGTATTTAGAATTCATTCATTTTAATGCAATTTGTTTAATATTTTGTTAATTTATAGTTTTATAAAATGGTGAACATTTATCAGTATAATTTCCATTAATTAATATTTTAAATAAAGTATTAGATTCAGTGACACATCTAATAAACTGCAATTTTCAAAATCCCATTATGGATATGAACAGTATAGTGCTCTTGTTATTGTTAAAACTATGTTTGAACATGGAAAAACCATTAATCATACTATCTGTGAAGTTTTGTACCATTATCAACAGATCTTCATTAGACAATGACCGGTTTGCTATTTGTTGGTGTTTCCCGATTTAATAGTTTACTTACAAGAATTTATTTTTCATATTCATACATCACATTAACCAGATGCAACTATTTGAGTTTAAAACCCGTTGTTTATTTTGTCATTTATTATTATTTCAACATTTTTACTATTATATCTATAGTATATTTTAGATTTTATTATTATTAGTATTACATTCAACCATAGATGGGACATGTATGTTTTGTATTTTATTGAAAAATAGTTGGATGACTCCTGAGTAGTATGGATGAATGTATTTCTTTCAATTCCACAGAAACACAATCAATTAAATAACTAGGTGTTTTTTTATTATCACTGGTGTGACAGATTATTGATGGATCTTCTTTGTCCATTTCCCATTGAAGAGAGGTTCTTAGCTTTAAGAAGCTTCCAGCTGCCGTCAGTTGTCACATGTTATATACCAGTTGCCATGGAAACTAAACTGTGGTCATTTGCATGTTTACGCTTGAATAAGCACTGATTACAGTTACTATTTGGAAGCTTGCCAAGTGTTTTGATTTGGCCACCCACATCACTAATTAGCAAGACATCATTCAGACATAAATAAAGATTTCTATGGTCAAAATTTGCTTTGTAGATAAATATAAAATCTTGTTATTACTATCCTCTAAACAAATAGTAGTCACAAAGGTTTAAAATTGTGTTCGCCATTTCAAGATATACTTTATTTGATATAATTAGCATAATATTTAGATATTAAAGACTTATATCATTAAAAGTATGAAATGGTAAAATATATCTAATTTCATGTTTGTGTACAATTATATAAGTAACATTCATTCACTACTACAGAATACTACTGTCACAAACTGATGATAAATAGCGTCCCTAGTTTTCCTTTGTTACAATCTATAGAATTTCTATTGTATTGTTGTAGCTTTATGTGCCTGTTCACATACAAGATCTGCATGGTCCATTAGTTGGGAATACCCCTCTCTAACCTCAAAACTTTGCTAAGACCATTATTAATCAGCGTTGCGAGTTGTACCCCTTTGTGAAGGTATCTGATTGTAACAATGTTCTTATCCTTATGGTTGAAGTGCTTCCTGTAAAAAAGATATTTGTTATGCAAATGAGGCCCACGTGCCAGTGTTGAAACAGGAGGGAAGTCTGTGTCAACATGCAATTCAATCAGACGCCTTTGTGTCCAATTCAAGTGGTAGTAGCGGTGTTGTGCTATCTTCATTTAAATATCAATAAAAGCAAGATTATTCCGAATCGTTATAATTAATCAACCTCAGTAAGATTGTGCCTGCTTTTGTTGATGGACCATCTGAGGGAGAGAATCTTGATACAGCCCTTTGGTACAGTGCATGGATTTGCTATATCATTATTATTATTATTATCACCGTCACCAGCTTCTTTGCTAAAGTACATAACACTCATCATAGCCTGGGCCGAGTAATTAATCATTCTGGTATAGGTTGATATGAGCGACTGAGCACAGCCATAACACAAAAGGACTCTTGGCTGGTTGAGAAGGCTAGGAGAGGCAGGACTCTATGTTTAGTAATCAAAGCACAAAGAAGCTAGACAGAGGTTCTGCAATCTCGCTGTGTAATTCCTGGCTAGATTATCTCTTGGTTTTGTTATGATTACGGGGTGAACACCATCTTCAATGGACACTAGTGTAAATACATTTTGTTTTTAAAAGCGGGCTCGGAATCTGATTGAATGATCATCATCTTGAAAGCAATTACACGGGTAACACTACACCATTCTTGTATCTTACTCATCGTCGGCATACTGATTAGTTGCTTTGCAAGATAATCAAATCTGCGGTCATATTTTTCGAGGAGGAACACATCAAGATCTCCAGAATTGGCACGGGAAAGAATGATGTATAAGCGCTGAGTGAGTTAATACTATCTGTTGCTATAAAAGAAGCCAGCACTGAAACGATATCCGAATTCTCGTGTGTTTATTTGGCAAGCGTATATTAATAACATTCTTGAATGCTTACCACCGGTAATAGTATTATGAAGGAAATGACAATGCCTGTAACCGCAGCTGCGTTGGCAGCAAAAACGTCCGGGAGTAAGTTACCGTTTTGTCTTCCGATGGCGACGTCAACGTCGCATCATGGAGCAGGGAACATGGTGTTCGTTCAACAACATCAACAGCAGCCTTTGCTGCAGATGTTGATGCTACAAAAGGAGTTACAAAAGGTATTGTTTTTTAAGTATTAGATCAACAATAAAATACAACACCCCCTGATGTACGATAATGCCGTAGCTACGCAGTGGAGCTTTTCATTACCGTAACAGCTTTAGTTTGGGCAAATCATTAATAGGTAACTGTAGTACAAAACATGCATGTGAAACCCATAAAAAATGATTTAAATGTAATCATAGCATACCCCGATTACCATCAGTGCATTCTTATAGGCCTATTATACTAATAGTTTTACCGTAAGTCTAGCCTATACTGTAATAGCAGTACCATGATTATATTTTTAACTGTGTATATCCAGTGATAGTACAGTACCTATCAAGTGAGAAGGTTGTTGCTTTCTGCGATACAAAATGATATGATAACAACATATTAACAGAACAGTATAAACAGAGAATGAGATATGGTTACTTAAAGTACAATTGAATTATAGTAGAAATATAGAGAAAGATTTTAATGTGCAAAAACTAAAAAATTACAAATACATAATATACATTGTCAAGACAGGTAGGATGTGAAAGTATACAGGTTTGAAGAAACTTGGTTATTATTGATATTGTCAGCCATAAAAGTTAAGGTAAAAAACCTCTCATGAAATAATAATAAATTTTTATTACTAATTTAGGTTATAAATTTTCAATGTGTCACAGATCACAATATGAATCACTTTTTTAATGATTGACAGATTTTTTCTAAGGAAATCTTTAAATTTGTAGTCAGAAATTTCATTGTCATTCATCATTGGTCCCATGACAGGGTATTGTGGTAGGTTAACTCTGCATTAATTAAAAAAATCAGAAATTTAAGGGTATGCAAAGTCCATATGAATGGTATTTTTCAGAGGTCAATTTTTCTTGATTTAATTTTAGTTGGAAATATACAAATAAAGCAATCAATTTTCAAGATTATTATAGTAGATTTAGGTAGGAGTGACAACTTTAGTTATATATGGCTAAAAAAAACATGGATTAAAGATTAAAGAATTGAGGTGTAATCAGTCCACAATGGTCTAAAGTATTTAAGCTAGATAGTAAGCCTGCCTATAAATTTAATTTCTATGGGTTCAGAGGTCAAATCAGTTAATGACTGAGTTAAATGACTGATTTTAGGAGTTACCACCTGGCAAGAACTATTATTTTGACCATCAGTACAAGGTTATTCTTGTCAGGTATATTTATTATCTCTAGTTTTCTTGGTAAATTTTTTTTAATCAAATGTTCACTTTTTTTTTCATTGTTTAAAATTAATAGAAAAAAATGTCAGGAATTCTTGGAAATATAAAAAAACCCCATAAAAGTAGAAGTGAAACTCGCTGCTAAAATTACACAATAGGGATGTATCTGTTTGTGAAGAAAGCATGCTCTACTTTCATGGTTTTATAGTAATATTCAGAAAATAAAAAATCTCTCCATATTACGAAATAAAATTTTTAACCTTAAAGAATGGGTAAGGGAGTGATGACAAGATGATGTTTTATCCATGTGAGTCTGGAAACTTGGTAGCCATATAAGGTATAAAAAATGCCATGCTTAGGAAGCGATGGCACCTAGCTCTGGTATGTGGGTTACAAACATAAATATACAGTACATACTGAACTTTTCAGAAATTCAACAACACTGGAGGATCTTGTAAGCACAGAACTGGAGAACTTAACTTGCAAATGTCAGAGGTGGGTTTGTGTTAGGCCAAATAAAGAAATATTAGTTTTTCTTATCGAAATTTTGTTTTTATGAATAAGCAAATATGGGGATTCCCTCTAATTTTTTTTTTACTTTTACAAAAGATGTCCATATACAAAAATTTTAGGCCCTTTACCAAGAAGAGACATGTTCGGATATTCATTGAATTATGACCATATTTTGGATTTCAGCAGATTTTCTGGGTATTTTGTTAAAAAAATAATAGAAAAGTTGAGAAAGGAAATAACATCTTTGTTTTTATTTGTTTTATAGGACTGTCTACACTGTCAATTTTCTGGGACAAATACCTATGATTTACCCATAGAGAAAATAGAACATTCTATTTTCTCTATGATTTACCTATATTTAGGTGTGACATGATGTCATCAGCTTATATACGATTTGAGAAATTTGTCACATAAAACTTCATAGTGTGAACCTACCTTTGCATATAGCTAGTTGATACTGAATTCTTGTAGGTGAAGATGGTGAAAGAACTTATTCTGTTTACAAAAGCATAAGCTTTCTCAGACATTTTCACACCCACCCCATACCCCAGTATAGCATGGACCCTTGCTGTTAATGGATTTGTAATTGGGTGTTAAGTACCAAGGTATTCTAATGAATTTATCCTTGGAAAGTATGTATCAGGAAACAATAGCCTGCATTCAGACATGATTTTCGTAGGAGATATGTTATGCACATGTTTCACCATAGCTTATGGTTTCATTCTTATAAACCGTTCTTATAGTAAATATTAATCGGCTATGAAACGGAAGCCGTATATTGAAAAGTGAATTTAAACTTGTCAGTGTCATCATCTTTTGCGACAGAGTAGACCTATGTATTGAGGCTTCATGTTTTAAAGCTGGTTTTGTCTCTACAGTACTTCTGGAATGTGACATGTTGGCATGAACAAGATTGATTACTGTAGTAAGCCTGCAGGCAGAGTCATATCGCCAATATTTTTGCGTTGGATTTATTTTCAGAGAGAGTTTTTAAACAAATATTTATCCAGGGCACAATTTTAATTGTATTAGCGATAATGATTATCGCCCAAATCAAAAAACTCAGAATCAAACTCAGAACAGAACCGCAATGGCCCTGTTTTCAGTTATTTTGTTGACACAATTTGCCATAACCATCCAAAGTAATCAACTCTGGGAACCCTGGTTAAGTCAATAAATAGGAAGATTAAATAATGTTAAAATATTGCTAATTATTTCTCCGCCTTAAAGTGCGTACCTTGCAAAGTAATCCGTCTTTTCCATTTCATGTTTTTACATACAACAAAAATAAACTGGCAAATAGGATCTCATGATGCTCCTACTGTCTCTGTTGTGTTAATAAACTGGAACAATATAATTCAATAATTGTATTGCTAAATATATATATATATATTTTTAATTTTTGAGAAAGTTCAATCTTGCTGAATTTGTCAAACAGCTGTGGTCTTGCTTTGTGACCGTGCTAGTCTAATGTAAATTCATGTATAACACAGCCAATCTTCCGAACAGAAAGTAATAAATATAAAGATGAATTTAAGAGCAACAAAAATACTTTTAATAGAACCAGAAATGTTTTTCCATATCACTATGACATCTTCAGTGTAAAAAAAAACTGAATACACTTAACCTGAGGTTTATATACCTTTGCTTATAGTATATTCATGTTAATAAATTACCTTCCATTTGATATTACCAGAATTAAGAAAATATTATCCTCATTAATCGTTACAGAATTCCTTTATTCATTGTGTATAAAAGTTTAAGGATTTTCCTAGTAAAATGTCTAAATTATGAAAAATTAATTTTTCTATCTGTGTGTGTGTTAGAAGTTGGTAACTTTGATTTTTTAAATAAGATATTAAATGTTTTAAGTTGAACTTCCTTTGAGTTGAAGAACTTCAGCTTGGTAAAGAAGATTATTAGAACTACTGTATAAATAGATTCACCTCCTAAGCCTAATTATGAGACCTGTTTGTAAACCATTACTTGCAAGGGCGGATTCAGAGAGGTCTGAAAGGGGGCTGAAACTACTATTAGGGCCGATTGGGACAACACTACCTTAGGGGGTCTGGGGGAATGCCTTCGCAAATTTTTTGTTTTCTAGACGCCCGAAAATAACCTCTGAGGTGTTTTGGGCGACCAATTGTTTCTTTTTCTTTTTTTCAAAAACTTTCCAAAAGGTTGGGGCAGCCCAACCCCCCTCTAAATCCGCCCCTGACTTGGCCTTATGGGAGAACATTAGCTTGATATGGAATAGGTAACCTAGTGTATATAAGAAGAAATACACACATATTACCTTCAACAAATTATTTGGAAATATTTGTATTTATAAGTTAATAAATGATTATTGGGAATGTTGCAAAGAGAAGAACTTGCTGAAATGTCACCTGTTCCTTTGCGCATTTATATTCAATGATACAATCGATCACGTCGTCGGAAGCCTATGCATCGTACCCCAAGGCTTAGTACACTTTGTAAAGCCAATTATTATTAATTTTCTTTACTGATGGACTAAATTATCATTGAAATTCCATTATGGGGATTCTAGTACAAAGTATGGTATAATTATCATCGAACTGGAGGGGACAGGAGAAATTATGCATGTGGGCATTTTGTTTTTCATTTTCTCGAATCTCTGTTGGAATTAAGACCAATGTCCCGATTTCACAACCAGATGATGCTGTCAATCATGTGACATGTCTAAATATGGTCATTATGACATCACACCAGAATCAGAAAGAATCAGAATCATTTTATTTGTCCTTTTGGAAAATATAATGGAGCACAATTGTTCTAAACATTCACAAAAGTTACCACACATGTACAAATAGAATCAAAAGACATCTTAAACTACTGAATATATAACTGACTGTCAGTCAGTAACCAGACTATGAGTTGCACATCATGACTATATATGGCCATTCAACAGTTTTTTGTCAAAGGAAAATTTATTGTCTAGACAAAAAAAAAAAAACAAAGACTTGAGGCCCATCATACCTAATTTAGTGTTTACTTCAGTTAATTTGGCAGTCTGTAGAATTCAAATTTTAAACTATCCGAAAATAGATTATCAAACTTATGACTAAATATAACTAAGAAAACGTTGAGTCAAGTACTCTATGGAAACTAAATACAGTATAAGTTAACTAAATGATGAGGCAATAAAGCTCGAAAACTTTGGCAACTCAGCCAGACCTCAGCCGTTGGTTATGGATTTCATACTCAGTGCAGTACTATCTTTTTTTCTGGCAGCCCTGGACAGATTCTTGTTAATCCGCTGTTAATCGGGGACAGCCCCATTTCTCAACTAATTTGCACAGCAGTAGTGGACATAATCAATTCAAAGTAGATGATGTTGTTGATTACTATACTGTAGAAGACATTCACTCAAATAGGAGACAAAACGCAATAGTAAATTGTATTTACAATTAATAAGGGATGTCTAATACTGGACAGGGTACAGTTGTTAGCCATCAAACATCGTTTTCTCAGTGACATTCATATTCCAAGTTGTTGCTAAGCACTGTAATTTCAATAACTGACCATGGTGATTAAGTACAAAACAATGTATTTATAACTTTGGATCCCTGATGCAAGAATTAATATAAAGTGATATTTCAATAGGAAGGGAAAAAAAAGAAATCTGTTCTGCTTCATCAAAATTACATATCACTATACTCTAATCCTGTGTGATAAAAAGATAACTTTTCATATTATTTCCAAATCTTTCTTGATTTATTCAGAATTTGTATTTTTTTTTTTTTTTTTTTGAGAAATCGTATTTCTGATTTGGTGTACCTCAATTGATGGATTGATTTATCAATATTTTAGTTCTTAATGCCTTGAATTTTAAGATGTTAGATTACTGCTATCATGTACTGTAATTATTTTTTGCTAATTCATCATGTCGTCAGTGTAATATACTTTTTGTTAATCATCTCCGGTCAAAGTTCATTATTTACATCCTCTAGGGATGTGTAAACAATAGTGTTATCAACATTTAAAAATTTAAATTTAGGTTATTATGATTGTTTTTTTTATTAGGGTTTATATTGTGTTATGCACCATTGAACAATTGTATTGTCTATCATAATATTGTATCACATCTTTTCTGGTTTCAAGTTCTTTCAGTCTGTGAATAGGGACTATATCATGGTACATTTTATAAATGTTTTTATTATAATTAAATTGCAAAATGTTTCTTAATCTTATAATAATGTTATATATCTTATGTATATATATTTTTGTTAAACTTAAATTTGTATTTTATCTTTTGTAAGATGCAGATTGCCATTAAAGAGTATTTGTATTTATATTACTGTACAACTGTGATCTTTACAAGGATATGGAATTATGATGATCATTTATATTTAGTTATACTTATTAATGAATACTTAACCTAAAATTGTCTCGTTAGCTCCAATCGAGTATTGCAGACAGACTTCTCTGTCCTATGAAACCTATAGGAAGCTATATACAATAGTACTGTATGTACGAAAACCCATTAATGCTTTCCATCATGTTAATTTAAACATAGTCTTAATTGGCTTTCATTATCTTTTTCTTTTCACATGTGGATTCTACCTGTTCATCTTTTGTTAACATGAATTCATCGTCATGGCTACACATCTGCTATTATTTACATCAACCTCGTAATGTTTAAGCAGGTATGTATAAACTTATGCATTATTATTTTTTCAAAGAATTCATCAGTAAACCATCTAAATTAATCTATAAGCAAAGTCACCATTACTGTAGAGGTCATTAAGAAATATTTTGGTGTATTTTAAAAAAAGTTTTTATAAAATTTATTCAAAAATGGAATTGTATCATCTCAAAACATTGTATTTAATGAATATTTTTTCTTTAATAATGATAATATAGAATTTTTAATATAGCACCTTATAATCTTATTGTTGTTACACAAAATTGAATGAATAATAGGAAAGACAAAATTAAATAGTGAAAAGATGTAATAATTTAAAACTATTGGAGACAGTAGACTTTCCTATACATTTAATCCTTTATAAGATACCAATGTAGAGTAGGGTTATAGACTGGGAGTGTGGGTGAAAAATTAACATTTTAAAATAAAAAGAAAACTTAAATTTTCGCATCAGTTTTTTCACACCACCAACCACCCCCTAATGAGATACCTTTTTTTTTTCATGGAGCTTAAAATGGGTACAGTACTTTTTACATCCTGTATAAGAAACCTAGGAAGCGGTATAATTTACCCATTCTATTCAAAGCCATCTTTCTACTGTAGGCCAAATAAGCATACATTGCACCAAAAATAAGGTTTTTTCACGCATACATTTCAGTTTGTTTATTTTCAAAAGGCTTATGATTCTCTTTAAAGGTTCTTGTTACCATTATTTAGATTACTATTTTATTTTACGACCAAGAATTATTTATTCATAAAAATAATAATCTACGAAATTTGAATGTTAGATTTAATTAAGTCCTAGTTGTTATTATAATAATGCAGGTCTGAGTAGGTTTTATGAATGCGATTAATTTCCAGTAGTCTGTTGCATTGTATCCATCGTAAAGGCAATTCTAAGTACCGGTAGAGATTGGAGGTTAGCGCATGTGCAGATCAAATTGGGGACTAAGTGCAACATGGTCTGATTGAACGTATTCTAAATCTTGAGCATTTTAATTTATTACACCCAGAAAACAATGGATGTATTAAATGATGTTAACAATGTCTGACAATAAATAGTCTTTGTCCTTTACTTTCTCAAATCTTCTTTGCTGACCGTATTTGCATCATTATTGTCTATTTTACCCTCCTTTCCTAATTTCTTTTCTTTCCTTCAACAATATTTTTATTTGAACATGTTATTAAAAACTTTCTTACTTTTCTCCCCTCAAAAATATTTTTATTCAACCATCTCTTCCATCCATATGTGAATGCAAGAACTACAGTGACTTTCTGATTTTTGTGGAAATACTTTGATCCATTGGTTCTTAAAAATCTGTGTCTGTAATTTTTTTTAAAAGTTGTAGTCCATATTGCCATTGAGTTAATGTGGAACTATTCGTCATACCTATATAATAAACAACTTCTCTCAGAAATGTTTGACTGAATTATATAATGCCCTCTTTGTAGCCAGAGATTATAACAGTAGTCCTACATTAGGCGAGACTTTTTTAATTACTTGTTATTTATTTTTTTAAAATTGTCAGAGAAGGGTGGAAAAAAAAATTAAAAATTAAATTTTGTTTTTTTATTTAGAAAAAAGTTTGCCATCAACATGCAGAAAGAGGAAAAAATAAAAATAATTTTATTTGTGAATGTAAACAGTGTAGTCAGGGAATGGTTATATGGAACTTATATAACTAGGAATACGTATAATATCTTATTTTTGGAGATTTCAAGGCAGCAGAGGACATAATAGTATAGAAAAACTTTCATTTTTTTCTGAAATTTCCATTTTTTTGTGGCTTCGGTTGCGCTTATTGGCCAAAAATAAAATGTATTTCTTATATGAAATCATCACTAATGGTGGGCGGCGAGTTCGCTATTAATAAGGTATATTATAAGGTAGAGTTATAAATTGTCTTAAGTGTTGATGATTGAAATTTCATTTAATCTAAAGCTAACAAAGTGTGTTCCCATGATCATGAATAATCTTCAAAGAAACATGAGAGAACATTTTAAATGACTTGAATGAATAATGATTTAGATGTTGATGAAAGCAATTATTTTTCTTTAGCTTCAAAGATCAAGATTTCCATTTGTACTGATCTTGGTGACATTCTCTGAAAAACTAGATCAATGACCTGTAATGGACTATTGGTTCTTCCAAGTCATGTGACATTCATGTTTGTAAATCAGGTGATCATCGAATATGCCGTAAGCTTGTTTTCCACTAGACATTTAATTTATTCGCGTGAATTGAAAGCATTTTTTCAGTTCCTGATTGCTTGTACATTTTTTCGCTTTGTAAAACAGCGGCGGATTTAGAGGGGGGTTGGCGTAAGGGGCGTACTCCCCCTCTTTTTTTTTTTGTAAAAAATTGTTTTGTAAAGCTTATCAGAAAATTACCATGCTAAATATTAAAAATCAATCAAATATCAACTCAAATTAATGAAGGTGCTAGAGGTTTAAGGGAGAATCGTCCCTTGTGCCCCTACCAGGGGCTCTTTCCTGAGACTCTCACTTAGTTTGGACATTCATGCCCCCTCTTTCTCACCAGGCTGGATCCGCCCATGTAAAAAGTAGAAACAGTTTGAACTACTGATTTCACTGAAGCGAAAAAATATATGCACGTGCACATGAACTGACTGACGCCTTTGATTCTCTCAAATAAAATTGCCTTCTGGAAAACAGGCTTGAAAGATGCTCTGATATTCTTTTGAGGGAAAAGAGAATTAGACAGAGAGGATGAGAGGGACCATGACAGATGCAGCTAGAGAAGGATTGATAAACATTCTTTTTGGAACCATCTATCAAATATTTAATATAATTTTATTCCCTTCCCGGGTATGACTAAAAGGATGATCAACTATGAATAGAGATAATATTTATAGAATAGATAATAAATGAATAAGATAAAAAAATAATTAAGAAATTGACAATGGTTAAATTATCCATTATCAGTGTACAATGTACAGGGAATTATAGTATGTAACAACTTGTTTGTCGCATTACAAAGGTCATGGAGAATTCAGTGTTCATGTGACATCATACAAGTTAATTAAATGTCTGTATTTGAATATTTTGATTATGGAATCTTAATAACACATACAATGAAATTGTTACTTTTTCATTAATATTTATACAAGCCTGGTTGCACTTTATTAGCGGTGCTTAATCCGATAAGTAATTAAATTCTCGATCATGCTGCAGTGAGGGTAGACACATGGATGGCCTAGTAATCACTTGTTTCCCTCATGGCGACACATAATTGTTTGGACAACGGTAAATAGCTAATTACTATTGGCTATATATTCGAATTCAAATGATAACATCAACTGTTTAGACACTTGTTCACAAAATGCATATTTAATTTTGAACTTGCAAAGTATGGGCATCTGAGCTGGGATTATTTTAATACACCGTAGATGGTTTAAATATCCGTTCAACAGAAGTAAACAGTTGACAAGTTTGTTTATTAGGCAAGTCCGTGTCATCCCTACACTGTGCTCCTTGTACTTTGTACACGCCCTCGTCTTAGGCTGGGCAGGTGTTTCACAGGAAGTCTTGTGCGGTGGTGTGTAAGAATCGACTAATTTTCTCTAACTATTGATCCCAAGACCGAAATCCTATTTTTGTATTAGTTCACAAACCTTTCATCAGTCCCTTTTGTGGTGTATTTCATTGATAGCAAACCGATGGGTGCTTACTAGAACTTTACTTGTCTTTAGAAATTCATCTTTGTTACAAAGTTCACTCAGCGCAAGCCACTTTAAGTGCGTTCGCTACCAATGGACTTGGTATCAGGTTGATTGATATACTAGTCTATATTCAGCCATTAGTCAGAATTTTATCACCTGTACATTGTGCTTGCTTACGTAGCGGAGATCCAAATTCTGATATACGGATACGGATAAATGGTGCATGTTAATGAAAGCGATTGTAAGCGTAGAATTTCTGTGTTGCCGAAGACCACCGTGTGTACTGTATGTTTTTAAACTCTTCACACAAGTACTGTTAGCATGCATATTTCTTGACATGTCCTCTGACACATTTGTAATTGAATAACAAGATTGTTCACTTGAGGATTAAGCATTGTTAATAGGATTTAAAAGGATATTCGTATCTTTGGTGTGGAGAATGGCCCTGCCGGCGTTGTCTGTAATGCGACGGCCATTTTTTGTGCCACAAACAAATAAGACATCTGTCGGGTACATTCTTCCCTTCAGACAGGTTTGTCGAACATTTCTTATTTGCTTTATTATTTACAATTTAGGGGAATGATGTGTGTACATTTTGGGACATATCGTAAGATGAGATAAGATAGAAACATTGTTGACTCTATTTGGGAAATTCTTTGCTTGCATAACTAATAATATAAGGCCAGATAAAATTAATTGTTAGTTTCACGTTCCTGCCCTCAACAATACTTTTTCCATGGAAAATAAAAATAATGATCTGAAAGATTGTTATCGAAGCATATTAGAAGTGGTGGAAAAATAAATAGCATAATAAATTACAGGGATTCATTTTACTTTTATAACAAGTTTTTAAATAAAAAATGTATAATTTACCAGTTACTAGTGTATAGGATAGTAAATGGCAAATAGTTAATAAACGTGACCATAAAATAATTTCAAATCCATGTCCTGGACTTGAAACTAATAATTAACTTTATTTGGCCTAAACGTGCAACATTATGAATGTATGAACAAATTTAATGGATATAAATATTAACTTCAAGAGCAAGATGACACAAAAGCTGCAATCATAATAAATGTTACCGTTCACCTCTACTACAATATTTTTTGGGTGCTTCCCCCATAAATTTCTAATTGTATATATACTTTTTATACATACAGTATTTCATTAATGTTCATCTTCTTCGCCAAAGTAACCTAATCAGCCTTGTTCATCGAGGTAGCAATAGAATACTATAGTCTGTATGGATTATTTGATTGTACAGGCATTAAATAGAACATTACTGCTGAGTACATGATATGTACATAGGATATATTGTTTCATCCTTGATATTGAGATGTGGGGCTGTATACATGTTATAATCCTAATATTTATCTTACTTATTCCGAAACTTGTATGTTTGACCTTTTATTTGAAGTTCATATGTGACCTGTATTTAGTACTGTATATATTTTTAAATATTTATTATTTTTATCATAGTTGTAGTTTTATATTTATTGTTGTTTTTTTTTTGTTTTTGTTTATACATTTAAGAAAGCAGATTCCTTATTTCCGGGCTAGATTTATAACAATACAATGTATCTTGAATTCATATATAATATTATTAATAAGCATAAAAGTCATTATACTCATCGTCAAATTCATCTTCATGATAATATATTTATCATCATCATCATCATCATCATCATCACTATTATAAACATCATCCTCATCTTCATTATCATAATCATTATCATCACATTCATCATCACCATCATCATCATCATCCCTTTTGCCGTTGTCACCACTTCCGCTGCGTCAAGCTGTTTAAATCGTGCATTATAATGTTTGATTTCTTGCTTGACTAATTAATTGATTGATTAACTGATTTATTTATTAATGAATTTTTTTTTATGAGTTCAATCAAACCATTACTGAAATCACAAATCACTTGATTAATAAGATTACAGGTAACTTCCTCTAAATCTGAAGAAACTTCCAATACAGTAATTCTCTTAGGTTATACCAAATAAATATTGCATAATTTATGTAGTAAACCATCTGCCCTTAGATGAATATTATCCCTTAAATATGTTGGTATTTTCTAATTTGGTGCATTAGCTTTGGGTTAGTTTGATTTGTCACCAAGGACTTTTGTTTATGCTTTTATGCCAGCTGGTTCAATTGGTTTCTATTGTTTTTCTGTAAAGTTTCGATATAATCGCAGTGTGGTCATCTTTTAATATGACTTAATCTCTGTTAACCGTATTAATGAGAACAAAACATTTTTTCCAGAGTTAAAATTGTAAAATTCACCGGTGCATTTAATGAGATTATTTTTAAGTCTTTGAAATTAAAGTCACTAGTAATTAATTCAATATTTTACCATTATGATACTCTAGAGTTGAAGTGTGATAGACTCACCATTTGGTTTTTTGTTGTAAAATTTAATCTACAATTTTTTTCAAAAGAGAAATTATAAAATATTTGAAATATTTTAATTAATATAACAAAAGGTCAGTTGGTTAGTTTTTTTATACAAGTTGTTCATAATAATTATTAGAGTGATGTTGGAATGCTGATTTATGCTAGATAATAAAAATAACAAAAAAATAATAACTTAACAAATTAAAAAATTTAATGAAAAAGAATCCTGAGGGGTTATAAATGAAATTGGAAAATATGAAAATTAAGAGACAAAAATTGGAGAGGAAGGAAAAAAAACACAACATCCTAAAAAGAATAAATTAAAAAAGACAGAAAAAAAAATTATTATAATGAAGTTTAAATAATCCAAAAATATTCAGATAACATTCAGATTAAATAAATATGAATGAATGAGAAACACTAGTATTGAAGTTATTAATGACATGGAAAAGGCAAATATATTTATATAAACACATTTATTATAATGTAGTGGGGATCTTTATTGTCCATATCTGGTCCATTGTAGTGTACTTCAGTAAGCCATTAACCCAGTACCGTAGCCATTGTCGTGGAGACGACTGTAATTACATGTGACCCTTTGTGTTTTGTATGACACTCATGGACTCCGATGCAAATATCCTAGTAGGTAATCACGACTGCCTGTCTGAAAATTCATCAAAATGCGTTATTCAGCGGTCACTGCATCCGTGATTACGCATCATTTATTACCATACCAGTCACATATGATCCAAAACCCCGAGAATATTGATCCTAAACCGGGTTTAATTAGTCTTCGGTATTTAATATTGATCTGAGCTTTAAATGAGCAATGGGGTTGAGATTCATCATGTTCGTATATTGAAGATGTAAATGCTTTGAAGATCCAATCAATATTAGTTGGGAGAAACAACTAAAAGGAAATGTACTATTTATTCAGTTTAAAGCTGTCTGCATGTGAAGCGTGCGTGTTCTATACTTAGTGAATAATATATTATCGCACTGCTAGTAATCTTTGCTGTCTATTGTTCTTAGTATTAGTGTTTTGCCTTATAGTAGGGTCTTTGATTTTTCATCCTGCTGCAAAGGATTTGTGTATAGTATTTTTTTAAATTTTTTTATTTTTTAATGATAAGTTGATTGTGGTGAGAATGATGATGACAATGAAGATGATCACAATGATAATGATGATGACGATAATTTAGAATGATTATTGTTCTATCACCATCATCATTAACACTATCTTCATCATCATCAGTATCATTTTCATTAAGATGATCATTACTGTATCACCATCAGAATAGTATTATCATATCATTAACATTATCTTTATCAGTATTATCATCATCTTATCGTTATTACCCTCAACATATTTTGATATCATCATCGTCACACCATAGACCTCATGATCATAATCATCATAGATTACATTATCTTCATCATTGTCTTCCTCATTGCCAACTCATCAAATTCTTCATTGTCGTATTCGCTATCATCATCTGATTGTTGTTATCATTTTCAATCAGTATTATCATTATCATATTTATATAATAATTAATTATTCATCATAGTTAATGAAAAATAGAAAAAAATTATATCAGATACTGCTTTGTTGATTAAATGAAATGGATAGTATTTTGAGGGCGAGAAGAAATGCACAAGTTTGCAACTAAAGACTGAGTGCATCTCTTCATGCTCACAGTTATATGGCGCCCTCTACATATTCCCTCAACCATTCTGTGGTAAAGTTGATTGTTGGTACATTGAGATCTCTGAAAGTATTATTATTAGAGGACCATCTGTGACTTGACCTTATTGGTATGTGGGATTAGTCAGTTAGCACTAGCCAGATGAAGTTCTTTTTCCAATTAGTCTTCTATGAAGGCAATTAAAAATGGTTTGTTCTTTGCCAACATTTCATCAGTTCTGATGAAGCTTGTAACCTATTTTAACCTGACTGTAATACTGTTGCAAAAATTTGTTTTAAAGTACTGACTTACTAAGAAATTATTATTGAGAATTTGATTCAAATGACTTTCTTGTTGAACATATTCAATCAAATGAGAAACATCAATTAAAGGAGCCTAAAAAAAAATATGTATGAACTTTGAACATATATGGTAATAGGACATAATAAGAATGTGTAAAATTGATTAAGAAATATATGATTAAAGAAAATAATTGCCATACTGTAGATGATGTTGCTATTAAATTAATCAGAGCCATCATTGGATTTTTTTTTTTTTTTTATCGTTGTACGTTAAAGTTTAATAGATTTAAATATAAAGGAAAGGAAATAATTTATTTAGTTTGAAAAATAAGTACAGATTTACAAAAGACTGAAATTTGTTAATGAGATAGGAAAAAGGATATCTAATATCAACTGTAGTTTTGCCAGCTAATGAAGTACAAAAATATCTGATAATAATATTAAAACTAAAATCTCAACTTTAAAATCTCAAAAATGACTCCAAATATTCAATGTAAAAACACAAAAACAATTGAATCTAACACTAAATACAAAACATAAAATTCAACTGATGTTAATCTCAAAATTAACCCCAGTATTTAATGTAAAAACTCCCCAAAGATAGTAAGAGCTTTATAATGCGTTCCCTAATGTTTTTTAATTAACATTTTGCATTATGCGGCGCTGCCTGGGTGTTTTATTATAGCCATTAATGTTATTAGCATTTGTATGATTTATTACGAGTGCGGAAGAGGACCCGAGACACAAGAATATAACCATCTGTTGGAAGTCTACAATTCATCTGCAGGAAAATAAAGCTGATATTATAAGCCAGAGATATTATTAATGAGAGGATAGCGTGGTTGCATATGTGTAGGACTTAAATGTCAAAGGTTCACTGAGTAGGATGGCTCTACTAGTGTACAACAGTATTCTATTCTTTCAAGTTTCTACCAGTTAGGTTGCTTTTAAGAATTTAAATCCATAATCATTACTAGACATAAAACTTCCATCGGCAAGAGTAATTTTAAAATCACAGGGGCTTCTGAATGGAACAAACTTTCAAACTTCAAACTGTCCCAATTGCTGGCTAAGGCATTGATCACCTAATTATATAAAAAATAATTTATAAAGGTAAAAATAACAAATACATGTAGTTTACCCATATATGGATGTGATATGCTCATATGGATGTGATATGCTCTTATAGATATGGTATGTCATAATTATGCTCATATATGGGTATGATATGCCTAAAACTTGTTATTGGATACCAACCAGTGACCTTCAGGAGTTCTATATAAAACCCTATTGATGAAGTTTGATATTACATTATATACAAATTTAGGTTAACTATTCAAGATTAGTATAGTATGGTTTCTTTATTTTATTAAATGTCAAAATTAATATAATTAGAAAAATTATATCCTAATACAAATGAATCTGAAATGTAGAAATAATGTAAATAAAGAACTACCAAATTTACAACAGGTAAAAGGAAAACATAATTTCAGTTATTGCAAATAAAATATATTAAACCATATAATTTAACAAATTCTTGTCCAAAATTGTTAATACAGTAAATAAAAACAATTATTGATTAAGAACTTCCTTGGACAGTAGTGCTAGCCCCTGGAAGGTTATATTCCCTTGAATAAACAATGAAAGTTGACAATATATTAATCACAAATTAAGCACAAAAGCAAGGCTCTCTACCCAAATTGAGTAAAACTTATTCTGTCAAAAATGGAAATTACAGTAGGGCCTACTGTTTATCCAAAATACATTGCAGTAAATAACAAGATAAATATTTGTCCATGTTAATTTGAAACCTTACCTAACCTAAGTTTAATTAAAAATTAAAAACTGAACATAAGAAATGACGTATGTGTATATGTTGTATATGTATGTAT
>NW_022741034.1:1456742-1473837 GCF_011630105.1 Anneissia japonica
TATATACACTGTATATTTTATACATATGAACTGGAAGGGCAAAGCAAAGCTACAAAAACTTGTTATAACAAATTGGTATGGAAAAATATCAACAGAATTGGATGATGGGTCTGGTATTTATTTATTTTTTTTTATATTCAGTGACTCAACAATGGATTCCATACATGTGATTGGTCAAAGGAGTCTGGTGTTGAGATCTTTTGTTCTTGCATTAGATCCTGGGAATTATGATAACAGTTGTGATTTAATTGTCTCCTGTCTTACCATTGTATCAGACTGTTCATTTTACAATGTTATATAGTACATCCCCAGTATAGTCCGTAAATATAATATCAATTTCTGTCCATTTTTCTGTTAAAATTCCACAATACCTACTATATTTACATATGAATGTCTTATTTATAAACTAAATGATATAATATATCAAGCAACATAACAATTACTTATTTAAAAACAGAATTATATAACCTATAAGAAGTCAAAATTATTTTATTAAAAATTTTTAATAAATGTAATTGTTGTGGCCATGATTTTTTATTTGATAGTTTATCTTATCATATCTCTTTTATTAAACGTTTAATTACCATAATTATATTGTCAATTGAGCTACGTTGGTAAGTTATATTAATATTAACGATGATAATAAAATGGAGTGATATGGAATAGTAACCACATGATTGGAAAATGTTAATTTACATATTCATGCCGAGGAATATGAAGGTGATTTGTTCTGCCGAGATTGATTCAATGGAACTTGATGAGAAATGTTGCCGTGATTTATGGCTATTCTCTGGCTGCATCATTATCATTGCTAATACTAATTGATGTAGTAAACGAGGAAAGACACCGGCTTGCCTTCCTGTATGCTATTTGTTGTGGATGAGAACACCTTGGACTTGAGTCTTCCAGGCCTGCTGTACATTCTTCTTGAGTTTATTTTTATTTTCCTCTCGAGGGCTAGAAACTGTGAAGCCTGTTTGACCTGACAGTAAGGTATACCATTACGTTGCTAACAGACAGAAACGAGTAGTTGTTGTAGTCATTAGTAGAGATAAGTTTGCATCGATAGACTCACGTTGCCTGATGAAGGGGTCTGTTAAACCTACAGAAGCTGCCTCGCAGTCACTGTCATCAACGTCCACCTCCAATTTAGGCCTCACTGGATTAGCTTCTCATCTGCTCCATGCCAGGGAGCAGCCCTGTTGGGTGAAGATCATGTCGAAAACCCCTCCTCATCTGACAAAGGTAAGGGTAGAAAAAGTCTATATAAAATAACATCCAGGAGAAACGTCTTGGATTTTTTACAGCGCGTACGGCTGAAATTTATTCGCAGATGTGAGGCGAGTATAATTGTTAGCATGAAAAATATTTTTATGGTGATTTATGCTGTGCATTGTATAGCTGAATTTGTATTAGTTTACTTGTATTACAATCACTCACATGTTGAACAGAAATAGACTCATTATTTTAAGACAGACAGTTTAGTATTAAGAAACTACAGAAGCTCATCTTCATTAATATATGCATTGAAAATTATAATATTGTCAAAGCATTGACTTTATTATTATAGTGAAATATAAAATTGATATTACCTTGCTGAACAGGTTTTAAGCACTAATCAGTATTGTAAATTGGATAATGAGAATTTATTTATTTTATTTATTATATTTATTTTATTTATTTTATTTATTTTATTTATTTAGGCATTTTTTAATCGGGGGGGTATCCATTCTGTGACCAGCACTGAATTCCAAGGCAGCTGTACATACAGTAAATATAACAAAAATATACAGAAAAAAAATGTTTACAATTGAAATTCAAAAGTAACTAAAAAGAATTACTTCAAAAATGGAGGGAAAAAATAATGTTAAGACACTAGTTACCACACATATTTGTAATTACTTATTACTAGAAATGTTTCTTTGTACAATAGATAGATTGAAGGGAATTGGTTTTAAAGGTAATTTACCAATTTAGCTTTGATTTGAATCCTATTACCTTAAACCGTAATTAATATATTGATTAATTGATTAACATTTGTATAGTTGTTGCTAATTATTAATTTTCTTGAAGTGCATTTGTTAAGAAGTGCATATCATGCTTGGCTTCTTCATATTTGTTTTAAGACAACACGGAATATGTTAAATATATTTATTGTTCAGGTTTATTGTCATTAATTAAGCATCTTTTCATTTAACGGTGAACAAAATCAAGAATATTAAAAAAAATATAAAATAATAATTGATACCAAAATTAAATGATAATGTTAATATCATAATAGAATGATATGGCACAATAATAAAGACATTAAAAATATTATTATAATTTATTTTTAGTGTCTTTATTATTATATCATAAGGATGATAGCAAATTTAAAAAAAATAGTTATAATAATGATAAATATGAAAATTATAATATGTTATTAGTATTAACAATACTTATAATGATGATGATACTATTAATAATAATTATGTATTGCTATTTCCTACTGCCAAGATTATAGATTCATGTGTATCGCTTCAAAAATAATAGAATTTAAAAAAATACAGATTAGAATAAATATCATAATGGTAGTTCCATTGTCTGTTGGTAATTTATGTTGATGAGTCTGTGTTGAACAGGTGAACGCCAAGACATCTACAACGCCACTAAGCATCGTTTTTCCATTACAACTGCTTAAATTTCATCCAATTGGCTACCAAAGAAAACGTGATTAAGTAACATTATGTTTTACTGCCCATGTATGGTATAGTTATGCCAGAGCAATAATTCATGATTTATTTGATATTTCAAAGATTATTTGTTATAATTAAGTGTTTCTAATTATCTTTATTTCTTATTGTATAATACTAAATATGCAACACAGCTCTATCACTGATATATATAAAGGAAATATTAATAATATTTATTGTAATTTTAAAACACCTAATTTGAGAGATTGCTGCTTGCATAAATTTAAAATTGAAGTGTGTGTTAGTAAGTGTTACCAGCTTTATCTACTATCTTTATGGAATTTCCAAATTAGATTATGTCTGCAGATCTGATTGTTTTCATTTCATAAAGCTAAAATGGTTGTTGAATATTTTATAATCAACAATAAAAAAAAAAAATGTAATGACTATCTATTATCTATATAATATTGTGCATGCTCCAGGAAGACTAAAGAGAAGCCATATTGTAATTTGATTCAGATTTTCAAAAAGTGCACTGGGTTCTTTATTTTGCTCTTGGGATCAACATCCATGCATCTTAAATATTAGTCTCATAATCATGTTCAATACAGTAATCGTATTTTTGAAATGCATGTAAGGGTAATATAATACCATAAACACCAAATCTGCTGATAGATTCATGCGCCAACGGTCGTTGGGTGACGCAATTTTATGAAGAACACAAAGCGATGAGGCTCGTGCAATGGGTTGTGACTTCTACCGAAAATTAGCAGATAGTGTCGCATCGTCAAGCGCTCTCGGAGATCGGAGATAGATTTTTTTTGCCCGATGGTCATGTAAGACAGTGTGCCCTCGGCGTTAGAAAAACTATAGCCCTAGCTAATTCAGTATTTTAAGTAATGAGTCACTATTTTGTGTGTGAATGATATTATATTTCCATATATATCAGTTAATAAAATTCTAATTAATATTTGATCATGATATATATATTGGAAGCAGGTAACATGTGAGCATTAAATAACCCAATACACACTTTGCAAAAGAGCATGGATGTGGCATGGTTTACTATATTAAATTTACTATCAGGAATGACAGTGTGCTGTGTCTCCAGCTGTTATGGTTTTCCTGGGGCCCATGCAGTATTTCATACACAAATAACTGGGGCGGATGCAGGATTTGGCGATAGGGTGGGGGGGTGTGCGTGACAGTCCACACCACCTCAGTCCCACCATTGTTGGGGCTGAGGTGCAAAAATTTAGAGAATATGGAACCCTAGGTGCATGGAAATTGCACTCTCATATCTTAAAAATCTTACCGGTAATTCCTATTAACAATATAATACAATTAATTTTCTTATATAACTTATAGGGGTGCGATCACACCGTCTGCCCCCACCCCCACCCTGAATCTGCCCAAGAATATGAGCAATCAAATTAATTTAAGTAATACCATAAGTGATGATGAAAAAATATTTCATAAGTAGCTATTTACCTTGGATATCAAAGTTATTGTTAGTTTTGTAATGTGATCTATTTTCTATATTGAAAGAATTGATTTACTTTATGAATAAGGTAGGTTTTATTTTATTTACTTTACATATTTAAGTAGAGTCCTTTAACATTAGAGGGCCAGCTAATATTCAAGGACTCCTTAAAAATACATTAGACAGCATACAGCAATCAAGAACAACACTTTGTACCATCATCTCTTTTAAAATACTCTAATAGTATTAGATGGCATTCTATTTTTTTCAGCTAGATGTAAAAAAAAGCCTAAAAATTCCATTATCGTTTCCTGTCAGACAATCTATTCTTCAAAAATTAATTACGCTCCATATTTGATTAGAAAATGTCAGAATCAGACGCTTGGGAATTCTAAACATCCACAATCCAATTTTATTTACTTATAAGTATTTTGTTGTATGCTGAAGAGACCGCAGGCCCATATAAGGTATCTCAAAATGATAGAGCCAGCTACTGTACTCCAGGGATCATGGGAAATTTGTAATTAAGACCGGTCTTCACATAAGTAACTTTATGTAAATTCCCTAAATTGTTGTATTTTATGTTTCCAAGACAGTTATGAAGGCAGATAATAACGTCTGACATCAGAGAGTCTTAATTGAATTTTTTTAATGTATAAATACATATATAAAACTCACATTTAATCAATCCACCCATATCTCTTACAAGCTAGCATTATACCAATAGTGGCATATGCCGTACGTTCTTTCCTTGTCGGTCAGCGAGTGGCCTTTCAGTAGATGAAAGAGCAGCTACACGCTTCATGACAACCAATCACTCGACGTGAAACCGCAGATGTTTACATTACTATCATGCCGCTTACAAAGATGAGTGCGGGTTCAACATTAATTATGACTTCATCTCATGGGATGGGTAGGATGATACTCTGGCTAAAAAAGAAGAAAGTATGATAAGGTGATATCCATGAGGTCACTAGTTTAAAGTTCAAAGACTTATTTCCAGTGGGGTCCTTCTGGTGGTAATTAAGCCTTACATTGGAAGACAATTTCTTACCCTTTTCAAAGAGAGTACTGTTTTTAATGTGCAGATATAAGCAAAAATTACTCACACGGCCAACGACCTAAACATCTCTTCTGGGAGTAATGGCACTAGCACTATTGAATCTTGCATTCCAGCATTCTGGCTAAAACCAAAAGAGAGCAGCGATAAAATTCAATTGGGGACAAAAGTTACAAAGTGATCTCTACCGTCAGTTGTTTAGTGCGTACACAGTGGCTATCACAGCTTAGCCGACTGAGCTGTGGTCATGAGTCTTTCAAATTGTCTGTTTTTCAGGTTGATGGTTGCTGCACGTTTATCCTTGAGGAACTCCTCTTCAGCACTCGTTTTCAAACAAATGTAGGTGTAGTGTTGTACTGTCATAGGTCTTGTTCTAGGAGATTAGGTTGTCTTTCGATGGTAGGGGTGTCAGTAGTCACATGCCTAGTGAATGTAGGTATGTCAGAGAAAATGACAACATCTATAGATCCTGTAGTTCAATGTAATGTTTTTAAAGCTTCATAAAGATCTTAGTGTCATAAATTGAGATTTAAGTATTCCTTGTTTGAAATATTAATATTTTGATTATTTTTTTGGTTCTACAACATGGACTGGATGGATTAAGTGACCATCCTCACAATTTTCTATTGTTGGACTGCTACAAACGGTTTTATTCATCCATGAAGGATGCGAAACCGTATATGTTTTTTTATTACGTTTTACACAGCTGGTCAGGTCACAAGGGTAGTTATAGGCATAAAGATATATAGAGACTAAGAGTTTTCACTATTCAGAGTTTAGTACATGCTCATTATATATTCCCATTTGTCCTGTTCTTCACCTTATATGGAGTGGTTTTCTTATATACTGTATCAATCATGGATGGTCACTGATATGCATGCTGCTAAAGCCATGCTATTACAACACCCAAGCATCTACTTAGGATGTTTGCATTTTCTAGTACTTTGTCACTGACTGCAAAGTCAGGCAACGGATTATATTAAATAGGCACCCTGGAACATTTACAAAAATTGAATACTATATACCAAACAGTTTAAAACGTGCATTTCTCATTTGGAATTAAAAAAAAAAAAAAAAAAAATTAAACTAAGAACAATGAATAAACATAGACAAACAAGTTATTTCCATCAGAAGGATTTTTAAAATAATATAAGCAATATATTTTTATGTCTGTTGTGAACAATTTTCTCAGCCATTTGCAAAATATAGAACATACATCTTGATAAAATATTCTGTACTGCTTTATCATGTATTATATTATTTCAAGACAAACAATGAACTTTAATACAAAATTAGAGACATGTCAAATTGGCCTACATTTCTTCTCGCATTTGAATTTCTAATAAGGAAGCACCTTCAATTCAAATTTACCAGTTTCTCTTAGTTTTCCTACGGGCTATCAAGCCTCTTTCATGTGTATTATTGCAAAATTTAACATGACAATCTCGCTTATGTTACAGCAATTTTACTTACACACAAAGAAGCATAAACGTCTGCATATATATTTAGACTGCAGACGAAAATTTGTTCGTGTTTAAAATTCATGAGTTTTTTTTGTGACGACACACATAGCAGAATAAAAAAACAGGTCATAAATCGTATTGTAAACCTATGCTAAGAGCAATACCTCTTCATAGGCAATGCGTTCAACTTAGTTGTTCAGTATTTTAATACATGCATTGCAAACGATATTGACTTATTGGCTTACGTACTGCAGTACAATACCGATTTTTTTTTTATCGGAAAAACTGTATATTTTGGTGAATTTCAAGATTGTTAAGGAGTTTGTATCTGGTAAGGAAATGTTACAATCTTATAATTATTTCTTTCCTAATAATTCATTGTCATTTCTCATGTATTTCTCGTTGTAGTTGTATAGAATAATAATTGAACTTTTATGTGTATATCTGAAAGACATTTCCACATGTCCATGAAAAGTTCCATCTGGCTAGGCTACAGAAGAGAAGACAGTGGATGGAATCAAATTTTGCGAAAAACATACCATGCCCCTCAGGAATATAAAAGGTCAGATAAGAGGTCAGGCCTAAGCCATCAATTATGCAAATGAGGTAGATTACAGCATTTGGTTGAGATTTGTGTCTGTTGTAAGGGAACACAACAAAGATGTGCTGAGTTTTCTGACAAAATCTTTTGTTATTTGTATAATTCGAAAGGTTCTTTTTAATCTTAATGAATCCCATATGTCGTATTTGATTTGTCCTCCCAAAGTAGCATACATAATGAGTAGGCCCCAGGTTTATTTTCATCAGTGTCAATATTGAGTGAATAACTAGGTATTTACATACACACTCTGTAATTAGTATACATTTGTACAATGCATATCTGTTCTTGTCAGTATTATAAACCATGTTAAATACTCAAGAGATATCTTACTGTGTTTAAATTTGAATGAAATTAGATTATATACATTTTCTAAAAAAATCAATACAGGCCAGCCCTATATATGCAAAATTTGACTTTGTGTATACATTATATAGTAAAACCATTTCAGAATGACGTTTTCTCTGATTATTATGACAGCTTGTCAATGTCAGTATTATTTTATTGTACAGTACTAGCATGGTTAAAATTTAAAAAAACAAAAAAAAAACAAAAAAAAACAGAATTTGGAATTCCGTTGTTGAATATGTTGTATAGTGGCAATTCCAAAATTGACAGCATTCATTTTGAAAAGAAGCCCACTCTATAGCAAAGGTAATCCCGAATATGAAGTCCATCTCGAAAAAGGCCCATCTCAAAAAGAAGCCCCTTTCAAAGGTCCTAAAAAAGAAGCCCAGGGCTTCTATTCAAGGTTTTATGGTAGTTTAAAATGTTGCTATTTTGTTTATTATAATTACGTCATTATAGTGTCTGAAGTCATGTTATGGTTTTAGCTTTGTAAGTAAGTCCCTTCTATAACATAAATGATTTTTTATAAAATTATGTAGAAATTAATGCGATAGGATAGGAGGAGGAGTCAGTTGTCCCTAGTTTGGCTAGCACCAATGTTTACTATGAGTTGGAACATAAAGTAAACAAGTACAGGAAGTATTTTCAAAATAGTATTATGTTTGCCTCTAGTATTTGGCATTCTTCTAGACCAGCCTATCCCTGATTCAGATGTGATAGTTTCTGTGTACTGGTACATCATGTAATCAGTATGCATATTAATAATACTGATATTGTTTGATAACCTCTTTTTATTGGTTGGATGTGTTTTTTACTTCAAAAATTTAGTGCCAGCTGCTTTTTATGACAGACCTGGTAATTCTTTAGCTGAATACAAAATAATTTCTTTGTAGATAATAACATCTGGTTCATTTTCATACCAGTATTCAACATTTTTATACCAAGAATATATAAATTGAGTGTGAATGAAAAAGAAAAAATACAATATAAATGGAATGGTCAGTGGTCATGTACTTATATAGTGCTTTCCACAGTAAATACCGACTCAAGATACTATAAATTCGTGACAAAATAACTCTGAAATAAGTTGATTTGTTAAAAAAAATGCTGTCATCAGTAAAAACATATTGACTGAGAATTGATCAAGAATCGTAATTTATTAATATACCAATCCATTGTACCTTCATTTTGTATGATATTCGTGGTAATTGGGTTTCTGTTTCTCTAGTATTATTGCGACTTTCTATCTGTGGAAGTAGACACCCTATTGCTAACCATGTGTTAAGTGCTATATGATACGGACAAATTGAATTATTTTCATGCTCTCCAAATCTTATTACGTGCAAGTCTTATTTCTGAAGGCATTGAGGCAAGTTAGGGTCTACGGATGCATGAGTGATAGTTAAGCTGAGGTTGAAGTGATTAGGCCTACATACATCGTCTGAAGGAAGTTAGGCCAGGAAGGAAGTTGTTATATCATGGTTGTATATTAGCAGATGTATTTTCAAACTCTTCTTGGTGTAATAATGCTTATCTGTAGTGTACTAAAGCTTCTGTAGGGTCCCAGGGTGCAGTGAAGCAGTTAAGGAGTTAAGACTTGTGGTGGACTGCGAGTAACAACCCAGGCATAACACAGCTTGATACAATTACAAACCCTACTGGGTTTTGGTATGCAAATTAGGTGACAGTTGGTGGTAAACTGTGGTCAGAGTGAGCAGAAACAAAGGGATCTTTAACAGGCACATTCAGTTTCGGATTTTCAGATTGCAAACAACTCTTTGATGTTGGAATCTTTTCCTATTAGGATGTTATATTTAGGATGGTGTTGCAAATATGTTTGATACGCCTCCAGGCTGGTTATTACAAGTTGTAGAGCAAAGGAAATCTTCTAAGATAAGTGATAATAAAAGCTCTCATTGATATTCTGAATAAACAATAGAACTTAAAAGTGAATGCTTGAGGAAGTTTGTCAATAGCAAGTTTCTGTAAAAGCCTTCTAATCAAGGAAATAAACAAAACATTGTTAATGTATGTGGATAATTTGAATTCAGTTATAATTTGGAGATGATACAGTGAGGACCTAGCGTAAAGGACTTAGAACATTCCAGTGAGATATTAAGTAAATTTCACGAAAGCATGATGATTAGCGGTGGTTTAGCGATGTCCCAGATGCAAACGCCGATCCATGCGACAGCGCAGTACTCAACTCCAATGCATGCTACCGTCCAATCGCAGATTAGTCCATCACAACTGGTTTATTGCGCATCTTATCCACAGAATGGAACAATATTACAAATGGCTGGTAAACAACAAACGGCAATGGTAAGAATAAGATACCAAATTTTACCGTATAAGAGTTAATGATGCTTTTTGACGAGATATAGTAAACCTAAATCTTTTAAAGGGTTGACATTGATATGATATTTATTAGGAATCGCTTTAGAATCAATGACACTCGCTCGTTTCTGAGTGGTGCATCCAAAATACAATACAAAACGAAATACAGTAATACAAGTTGAATAAAATGAAAGAACTTAATATATAACAAAGAGAGAAAAAAAATGCATATATTCTTAACTAATATTTCATAAGGTAACCACAAAGGGTCCTTAATAACAACTAAGGATCCCTTGTGATTTTCTTATGAAGGGACTTTAATTAAACTATTGAAAATAATCAAAATATGTAGCAAATATTACAACAAAAATATACAGATATGTATAGTTATGGGGATGATTAAACATTACTTTACCATTGACATGAGGTCAGTCTTAATATTTATAAATGTACTAATGGTACTATTGCATAGTACCTTTATATAATTCGGACCTAAGTCGCCATGCATTTGTTAAATATTGTCTACACTTCTTATCTACAATTTGACCTAAAATTGTTCTAAAAGGTTTATTTTGTTGGGTAAGCAATTTACTAGACATTGGCATACATTATTGTTTCTCAGTACTGGTAGAGCCATATCACTGTGATATTTAAAAAAAAAACCCAAAGAATTTTGAATAAGAGTAGTTGCTATTAGTTGCAGCTCTGAATAATGCGAGAGGAGCCATGATTTAACATTTCGACCTTTGGGTCATCTTGAGCAATGCTAGTTGTCTATTTTAAATAACAGAATCTTTGCTAATTTTTTTTGTGTTACCTTTCAACATGTTGTGCATTTGGGAAGCTGTTTTAATGTGTAGAACAGGAAAGTAATTAATGCACTCCATATGTGGGTGATGGATGACTGGATTATGAGTCCGTCATGAATAACAGGTGTGCAGAGTAAAGCAAAATGGACACAGTGTAGTTAGGAAGCGCTAGTTTATCATAATAATAGAGTGTGCATAGATTTGGAAAAAAGAGTTCTATTCTTACATACTGTAGGGGTTCATTTGGCCTAAGCTATTGTGGTAGTTTCTTGTAATTTATAGATAAGGCCTAATAATAAAAATTACTAGTTTTTCGTCTCCACGCACACTCATTTTCCCTACCTCACCAATTTTTTTTCTATTTCCGTTAATTTTTACGAAATGTACAAAAAATGTGGCTAACTCTTGGATTTGGATTTGCCATCTCGGAGTTTTAAAAAAATGTGCCCTCATTTTCCATTTTTTTTTTTTTAAATATTAGGATGAGAAACTATTGTTTTTGAACTTTGTCTATCTTTTGGGGCAAGTAAATATTGAATTGAAAAATTTTTGTGTGTGTTTTTGATGAATTTATTTTAATTATGGTGTTCACTCTGTCTGCTAATTTTTTAAATGGAAAAACTACAAGATAGATAAAAGCAAGTTTTCCTCAACAGTTTTGCTTTTGACATTTTCTGACATTATATGTACTTTGTTTTTGTTTCATTTCATAATACCATCCTGTAAATTCAACAATCTAGAAACAGCATGGTTTTGTTTCTCCACATCAAATCAAGTGTATTTATAGTTGTTGACTCATATCAACAGTCTATTAATTCCATACCATAGTCTTATTGTTTACTTCAAGCAATAGATTCCTATTCTATAACAACAGACACAGTAGTGTTCAGTGTCTGTGCTGTCACTCTCATTCGTTAATCTAAATGTAAACTTACTGGTTAATGTTAATGTAAGTGGCAAAGATATTTGAGTCAGGTTTTCTACAAATTATTTGTGAACATAGTAAGTTTGAAATTGAATCACAATGGATTCTTGCTTTCGTCACTCCGTATATGGTTTCATTGTACTCTCTTACTT
Organism: Anneissia japonica; assembly: GCF_011630105.1. NCBI lineage: Eukaryota > Metazoa > Echinodermata > Crinoidea > Comatulida > Comatulidae > Anneissia > Anneissia japonica. Next base: position 1,468,590 of record NW_022741034.1, read on the forward strand.
TTTACCATAAATGAGCGTTCAACGCCCTAATTTCCTACTAATTAAGTAATAGATTGAACATATGAGATTATGCATTGGCAGCTATTCCTATTTGCCTTCTCAGTTCTTGCTCTTAATGTGTGGCCACCAATGAATAATCTACTCTATTCTGCATGCATCTTGAAGTAGCTCTCAAGCTAGTTGAACTTTCGGTTGTTTCACATTTACATATAAAGTTCAAATTTTAAAAGGTTATTGAACTTAGAACCATGTATGATGTGAATTGGAGTGAATTGATTTTTAGTGACATGTTTAACTCAGACATTTAAGTATTGTTCATCAAAATGAGTCTAAGAGAAAAAATAAGAAATAAAACAAAATATGAACAAATTGAGACTAAGGTAAATTGTCAAATGAGGTTTTTATTAAAACAAAAATAACAACAAATATTATACCTTATTTGTAGTCCATGTAGTGACTATGTAATACCCTCTATAGTACATTACAGTATACACTGTTGTGCAATAATAAATTTAAAAATTGTGTCAAAATAAGAACAAAATAAGAACAAGTTGAGCCTAAAATTTGCAAAAATATAAGGACACTGAGCCTGGGCAAAATTTTACTGGTTCTTTATAAAAAAAAAAAGTTAATTTGCTTTAAGAATCTCCAACGCTCTGCTAAAGCCGATTCTGATAGCCACTTTACTACCGGTTTAAAAGGTTTTTTTTTTCACTCTGCTTTTTGTTGACTCGAAAATTCCTTCATCCCATGATTGCCTAATCAAAATATAGTCCTATACACAATAGTGTGTAAGTTGTGAGATGGTTTACTTACAGTACCTTTATAATAATGAAGCACAGATATAGAGTGGTGCATAAACTTTCCACCAATTAAAGAATTAGGGTTGAAGTCTTTAGTGGATACTTATTTGTATTCTTTGGCAAGGGACTCTCCACTCAGGAGTAATATAAATGGGTAAAATATAGGTTTAGAATGCCAGTGTGCTGGCTAATTCAAGACTGTTAAGGTATTCGATATTATAGGTGCTAGATCCAACGACCAGGGGAATAATTTGAACACCAATATAGAGGCCTTTGCATTTCACTGCTTTTGTATAAACTGACATTATTATTAAGTGAAGTAAATAATCATGCAAATAAACTTTTAATTACAGGATGAAAACTGCCTGATTAGATGTTAATTCACAATCAATGAGCTATGAATTTAAATTAAGATGACTGGAATTGTTAATGATAAGTAAATAATTTTAGAACTGCTAAGGAGGTGACTACTCCTAAATAGTTTATTAACTATGGGTGTCCTTTATGCATCTCATTTCAAAGACCAGCTGTGGTATAATAAACTTTGGAGTGGTGAACTAAATAGTACTCCTCCCATTTTCTATTGTTTACTATATTTATTTTCTCTATTGTTTATTGAGATATACTGTTGTGAAATATTAATGATTATTAGTCGAATATTAGTCATTAAAATTAATATGAGCTACCAACCCATTTACAGTATTTACTTTGTAAAATCAATTCTGGCAAGGACTTCAAAATTCAGTTAAAACATGGAACTGTTTTTTTGTTCGAATAAAAGTATCAAACATATTTTTACTTTCCATTGATGAAAACATAGGCCTATATTGGAACTGTTTCAGTTTTAAAAGAAATACAATCTTTATAATTATAGAATGCTTAAGCTATTAAACTTATTCACCAGAATAAAAGTATCAAGCAAGTTAGTAACTTCCATTGATGATAGGCCTATATTGGAACTGTTCAGTTTTAACAGATACAACCTTTTTATTATAGAATGCTTAAATTTATTTACCAGGAAATTTAAGTGTTTATGCGAAGTATAAGAACTGTATTTATATATATATAGGCCTATCTGTATTTCTTGTTCTAATTATCAATTGAAGTTCAATCAAAATGTAAAGCTGATCAGGGATTTTGTTATGGAGGGCAGAGGTGGTCGGGCCACCCAGCCTTGAAGTATTTCACCCAGTCTAATACTAATTTCATGGCCCTCCACCTACCTTTTATTAACCCCCTTGCCCATCCTTACAATTCACTCTTTAGAAGTTTCGAAATCACCCACCCGCCCTTAAATGTCTTGCACCTACATCCTTAGTTTTCTACATTTACAACCCTGCTGATATATTAACTTCTCTTTGTAAAGTTCAAAGTAATCATCAATTTAGTGATTATATGTTATTGTTAAAGTTTAATAGCCTCATAATCACAGACAATGTCACTCCCATTTCCGTAGCTTCAAACTATTTGCTCATTATTGTTTAACAACTATTACGACATGATCCAAAACATTCAGTTATGGTTACCAAAGAGATAGTTGATTGTGGACACAAGATAAGGAAACTAAACATATGGAAGATAATTCTTTAATGACAGTAAGGCGACAAGGGATTGAACATAGTCTGGCCAGGAGGAGTCAGTCATGCTGCTCCGAAGTCCTTAGTAATCTCCATTATGAGCTTATTACACAGGATAATGGTATAGGCAGCAAACAGGAGTTCGTATCACTTGCGCTATGTGCTGTATGTAGTACTAATGTATAAAATATGTACGTATTTGTACTGATTTTCGAGCTAAAGAGCATTCTTGTAAATGTACAGTAATACAAGATGAACCTTTACAACCAGTTTTGGTATATGCACTTAACTATAATATTCTCATTCATATATGTAACTTATCGAAAAACATAAACAACAGATGACCTACCCGGTGTTAAACCACAGGTTTGCTTCATTGAGATTTCTTTCAGTTCTATACAGAGTATACTCTATAATAAAATATAGATGATATAAAAAATGTATCTTATACTTGGTTCATTTTGAAGAATAAGTGTGCATCTCTGATCAAAATAGCAATTAAATAAACTTTAGTATAAAAAAAGTTTTATGGTCTATAATAATTGCATTTTATTATTTTTTTAGTCATTTTCATTTTCAATTTCATTTATTTGTTACCCCTCAAAAAGGTCCTAGGACTGCCAATGCAGAAGTCTGCGTTTATAATTAATTCTTTCTCAGTCATTATAGCTCAAACTTACTTTTTATTGTCCTTCGGCTAGCATTGTGCCTGCCTTTTTTTTTAATAATAATTTCTGTTCATAATGGATTCATTAATGATTATTATTCCATACTCTGAAATTCTTCTATGTCATTTAATGACTACTCCTCCGTCATAGCCATATATCATTGATCCTATCCGTTTTATTACAGCATTTCAATACCACATCCCTGTGGTATGCATTGCCATGTTCAATTTTAATTACCCATTGAGGCTTATCAATAACTGCCTTTGGTTTGATTATCCTCTAGGAGAATGATAATCATTTATGTATTTTCTTAAGGCTAACTCGGACAGCGTCGTACAACACAGCCTGACGCTATTTGTTGTCGCATTGGGTCTATGCGAGTTAAATGAGGGACAGTTACGTCATAGAATATTAAACATGTTTAATATTTCTCACGATGGCTTAAGACTGTCCCCAACGATGAATCTCGTCGGGCTACGTCGTAAGCTGTCTGAGTTGGCCTTTAGACGGTGGTACTGTACTATAGTTTTTTAAAGGAAATATTTTCAAATTCATATTTCCGTAACAGTTCGAACCTTAATTTTTTGTGGATCATCTGTAAACATTTTACTCATTATGATTTTGGAAAGTATTATTTAACTTTAAAAAAAAATGTATAATATTACTAGGTCAAAGGCTAGATTGGAGAATGAACATTTGAGGTGCATAATGACCTACTATATGATATTGAATCCCTATTATTCTCGTAAAGTCATAATCTTACATATGTTTTATATATCCATATCTTGGGGTGTAAATTTCATGAATGTTGCTCTCATAAAATGCATAAAAAGCTGATGTTTCTTCTTTCACAAATTAGCATTCTGGGATATGATCAAACTTTACATTATTTCATCTCAAGCTGCGGTGTTGGTGAACATTATCGAGTTCCATGCTTTCTCATTACTAATCAAATCTTGTGGGAGTTTAATATAAGGTCAAATATTCAGAATCATTTTCTCTTCAGCCTTCTACTTTTCTACTAAGAATACTGTAGATTACTAAAATATGAGAAATTGAAGTTCAGTTTACTTGTCCATAATAATAATAATAATAATAATAATAATAATTAACTCATTCAGTTTATTCATTTAAAACAGCTAAACAAACGAATGAAAGTTAAGCAAATTTGTCTTTATGTCATCAATGTAAAATTGTTAATTCCTTTGTGTTTTCCTTTTTGATCAACACCAATTCAGGTCACAGTTTAAGTTTGATTGGCAATACCTGTATATTACCACCTAAAATGTAATCCTGAACTAAAGTTTATTCTTCTAAACAAGATACAATGCACAAGCTATTTAAATATTAATTATTATACATCTGTTTACTAAGGAACCAAAATGGATATGTTAATAGTCTGTACTTAAACTAATAGCAAGCTACTGTAAGTGTTAAATTGAAGCCTTTTGTATCTCAGTCAAGGTCATGTTTAACTTGAAGTTCATTGGATGAATTAGCACAACACCTTAAAGTTGTCAATTTTTGATAGTGTATTGCTTTAATTTAACTTTATGTTAGTTTCACATTTTAATATTTTTGATGCTATAAATAAATCATATTATAACCTATTATGTACAGTATTTTTAGATTATTTGTACACCTGTCAATTAAGGTTTTATAATTATTTTGACAACATTTCTTCTAATTTATTTAGAAAAAAATTCATCAGAGGAAAAACAATTCCTATGTAATTTTGACAAATTATTAGACTTCGTAATCGATTACCAGGAGTCCCGAGTCCCCCGGAACTTGTATTGGTCTCCCCGAAATCAGGACGCCCTCCCACATCTGCAAACAAGCAAGGACCTACACAGTAGTATGTGTGAATAAGAAAGGAGAACATTCTTAAGTTTACTGATAGTCCATGATCTTCATTGTTCGTAATAAAGCTTTCAGCTTGGTGAATACTGGTTTATTTACTTATACTTACAAAATAGTACTTTATAAATCTTAATCCACTATGAGTAGGAAGTCTCAACATGGTACATATGGATAAAGTATAAATAGGAATGTAGGTAAGAATGGCCCCGGAAAAAATGGCCCCGGAAAGAATGGCCCCGGAAAAAATGGCCCCGGTAAAAATGGCCCCATATGACAGGTAGGTAAAAATGGCCCCAGTGAAAAATTCGGTAATAGAAATGATATATTTTTTTTTTAA
>NW_022741034.1:1474002-1482971 GCF_011630105.1 Anneissia japonica
TTTTGATTCCGCTTCCGTGAAATCGGCCACAAGTAAATTATTTTAGTATTAATAAATGCATGATTTATGTTGATTTATTGATTATGTTGTTGCTATTTTTTAACATTTAAATGGGAAAAAAATAAAAAAGTGTAGTTCATGGCTTTTTATTTATCTTTGAATATTTTATCATTGAATATTAATGTAATTAAATATTAATTAATGTAAATGGCAATTTGTTTGATGTTAGATTCCTTTTAAAAACTAAATTATTTAAGATAAAAAAATGCATATATTGGCTCAAGAAAATCAGTTTTAATACAGAAATTTTCATTGGGGGCCATTTTTACCTACCTGTCATATGGGGCCATTTTTACCGGGGCCATTTTTTCCGGGGCCATTCTTTCCGGGGCCATTTTTTCCGGGGCCATTTTTTCCGGGGCCATTCTTACCGTACACCATAAATAGTGCTACTGTGATAGTAGCCCAGTGTGTAAAAATAGATTTGGATTTTGGTGAATTTGTTAAGCTGGTTTTCAAAATAATTACTACCAATTGCAATCAAAATCATACGTCAATAACAAAATGTTTTGCCGTTCAAATAATCATTCTAAAAAATGATTTGATTTCTTCTTGGAAATATCAATATTACATTTTTGGAATTAACTTGTGTCAAAGAAATGTAAATGAAAATTGTTGAATTTCAAATTAGCAACTAATTGGTACGTGCTAGCTTTAGTTTTATAAAGTTAATTAGCACACATGCCTATTTTTAGAACAAAGCGGAGCATATTCTATTTGTCGAAAGTATTCATCTAAAATAAAACCATAAAAGCAGTGTGTTGTGCTGAGCAGATTAAGTTCTTACATTTGATATCAACTGAAACCATTATTTCGAAGTCGGATGAGTTATGATGATACTGTGATTCTGCTATAAATGAATCCATCATCAAATCTCAGTTGTAGATCATTTCAGGTTTGGAAAACACTATTCGGTTAATCTATGTCCATTTACCGCTAAAAGTTTCGTTCGCTTCTGCTTGCGTCCTGGGAGAACTAAACTAGCCTCATCACATATGCCGATTGCTATTAGTGTGGCTTATTATTGGCTGTTGAATATTCATAGCGAGACAAAGAACTCATTTGCATTGATGGATGCTACCAGTAAATTTGACATCAAATTTTCATCTTTTTTGGCTGCTAATAGTCGATTATAAAACAGTGGAATTTTCAGGAATATCCAGTTTACTACAGCCACCCATTTTTGTTTTTGTTCCTGTGGGGTGGCAGACAGTAGTAGATTGGGGGTTGTTTTATTGTGGGTTTTAATAATAGTGAATATATGCAATGAATATCATGAGAAAGGTATGTAAAATTTTCTTTGTTTTCTACTAAATAATTAAATCTACTGTTCTTTGAACAATGTTGTCTTTGAGATTAGAGGTGAATACAATTGCAGTGATTGTCCACAATCATCTTTTGTTAAGATGGCCTAAAGCATTGACTTATTACGATCTCTTTGTGGAACTTAGTCCACAAATTTTCTGATATTGATTGTAGCCTAGGCTCTGTATTAAAACTATTACTAAGTACCCAAACTCAATCTATCACTCTTCTGTTACTGTCATTTTATTTTCGGGTCAACATTTTCGCAATATCTTTTGCATGCCTTTGTGAATGGCAAATAAATTTTTTCCCCCATGTGCTAGTTGAATGTGATTGTAAACAGCAGGTTCATTCCTAATCAATTATTCCAGTCTGTACCAACAACATTTTGTTATGTACAACACAAAATATTTCATATGTTATGAGGTGCACAGTATGCATTTGAAAAAAATTCAGTTAATTAAAGTATAGTGCTGTTTAGTTGACTTGTATGTAAAGATATTTATAATGTTTAAATGATATTTAAAATTCATACAGTTTAGCTCTTAAAGACAATCTTCTATGAGGTGCTTATCGAGAGTAGCATTAGCTCTTGTTGGCTAAACTATAATGGTAGCCACTTCATGTGTGGTGAGTTGGTGGGGATCCTTTCATGCCTTTGGTCCCTGGTTCAATTCCAATCAGTGCTCTCCTTGTGTTTCAGCTGGAGGGCTAAAGTACTAGTTACGATAATGCCCTGTCTTTAGATGAGACATTAACCCACTCGTCCCTTGTGCAATTAATAGGGCCCATATATGCTTGATAAAGATTACTTTATGCTTTTAAAAAGAATGGAAGATTCTGTTCTGGTGTATTCCTTAGTGTGTTTCATACTTAATAAATACACACACACACTCCAATAACTAAGTAATGTCTTACTAGTAATACAAATTAATAACAAATTAACAAATTATGACTATAAACAAGATAATTGATAACTGTATCTTTCAAAAATATTAATAATGATATTAATAATAATAATAATATGTTATATATTAATGCTTGCGGTACAAAACGTAAATAGTTCCGAAAAAAAACTGTTGTTGGTGGCAAATATCTCGAATCAATAATATGTACGTTCTTATGTAATGTCTCAGAGCCCTTTTCTGCATTACACTTTTTTTTTATTTATAAGAACCAGTAAAATTTTGCCTAGACTCGGTATTCTTATTTTTTGGATGATTTCAGGCTCAAAATGTCCTTATTTTATTATGTTCAACATTCAACAAACATAGAAAATCATTATTTTACAGCAGTATACATACACACAGTACTGGAATGTAGGTAAAAAGTTGCCCTGGAAAAAATGGTCCCTGAAAAAAAGCCCCTGAAAAAATGGCCACAAAAAAAAAAGCCCCAGTAAAATTGGCCCCAAATGACAGGTTGTAAACCTGCTGTACTGCATTATAGAGGGTATTACATACCTACTGCACACAAGGTAGATATAATTTTTTGGTTTATTTAGTTTTTAAATATAAAAATTTCATTACATACTCTACCTTTACCTCAGCCTCAATTTGTTCTTATATTGTTCTTAAGCAATTTCAGTCTCAGTGTTCTTATAAAATGTTTTCTTATTTAAAAAAAAAAAGTGTATTACCCCGGTCACTGGAACAAAGCCTATAGGAGAAATTCCATAGTTTGATAATAAGATCTATTAAAAAATGTTGTGCTAATTTTATGTTTGTTAAAATAGTTATCATTCAAACAGCAGATGTAATGAATTACGGATCAAAAAAGTTGTTTTGTAACTTGTATTGGAAGTCATCCATCCTAAGTGGGCTTAATGTAAATCAACTGAAATTAAAACTACTACCCTTGACCAATATTCCACTCATTTGTAATGTCTTAAGTAGTGATTGAATAATATTCGGGATCAGTTTTGATTTCCTTATGATTACATTAGTACTCATGTCATTAGTGTTTTGAACGTACAAAAACACACAAAAGAAAAAAAAAAAACGACAAAGCTATAGTAAAACAACAAAAGAAGATGCTTTCAACTTTTAACATTTTTATTTTTCTAGATTACGTAGATTATTCTGGGTAGTGCCACGTTTTGGTACCCTTTTTATGATGTGGGTTTTCTCGCTGATTGCGCATGTAGAAATTTAATTTTGTACTTTGCATATTTGACTTAATGGTAACAAGTAAAATGTAAAGCTTATAATATTTTGTCAAGTCAATCATAAATTTTTATTTTTTCTTATATATTTATTTTTTTGTGGGCTTAATGTAAATCAACTGAAATTAAAACTACTACCCTTGACCAATATTCCACTCATTTGTAATGTCTTAAGTAGTGATTGAATAATATTCGGGATCAGTTTTGATTTCCTTATGATTACATTAGTACTCATGTCATTAGTGTTTTGAACGTACAAAAACACACAAAAGAAAAAAAAAAACGACAAAGCTATAGTAAAACAACAAAAGAAGATGCTTTCAACTTTTAACATTTTTATTTTTCTAGATTTTGTAGATTATTCTGGGCAGTGCCACCTTTTGGTACCCTTTTTATGATGTGGGTTTTCTCGCTGATTGCGCATGTAGAAATTTAATTTTGTACTTTACATATTTGACTTAATGGTAACAAGTAAAATGTAAAGCTTATAATATTTTGTCAAGTCAATCATAAATTTTTATTTTTTTTTATTTATTTATTTTTTTTTTAACATTATGAGGGTTAGAATATGTTGGTTATTTCAGCATTCTTTGGAAGTATAATAATTTAATATGACTAAAATATGCATTGTAATGTTACATCTTAATCAACAATAACTCATAACTTCATTCATTTATGCTTTATTCAGCTAATAACATAAACAAGTGAATGCAAAACAATTAAAGGAAATTTAACAAATAATTGATGCAATAAATAAACAAAGTTGGCTAGGATTCAATAGTGTCTATTTTGCATCACACTACATATTTATATTATATGCTTTGTAATAAATAGTATATATATATATATATATATATATATATATATGTATATATATGTATATATATAATATTATTTTATGTGCTGATATTTTTAAATGTTGTTATTATATTATATAAACTGGCACCATTGTGTTATTAATTGATATACATATATGAATAATTAATATACATTAGATACCATATGCCATAATGTGTATTTATATTAAATTCAGTGCATAAATATTTAATAAATTATTTTTTTCTTTAAAACCGTCAAACAATGAGGCACATGTCTGCATTACGACAACATATGCTAGTAGTATAAATTGAGTATTTGCCAAACAATGTGCAGTTGAGGTATTATGCTAATTAGCTTCATCGTAGCCTTGAGAGTTCAAAGTTGAAATGGCATGTGGAATTGAGTAAATAACAATCAAAGCCATGCAGAATGTGTGGCAATAAGCAACCAGCTTTTGTAGTGTTCAGAGATGTGTTATCAAGGCTTAATCATCACTTAGGGACCCAAGGGGCTTGAATCCCATTAGTTGCAGTCTAAAGGCTGCTGTGCAACTCATTAGCTTGGGCCTAGAAAGAGCTAGCTAATCTTCTCCACATTTGGACATGGTTTTTGAATCTTTCATAAATAAGTTGTTTGCTTTGGCACTATTATGGATAGAACATATGTCATTTTTGTTGGAAGTTTTTTCTCTAATTATCGATGTTGAGGAAAAATTAGATCATAATATATTTAATGCAACATTTTTGTATTTATTATTATTTATTTATTTTATTATTATATTTATATATTAAGATTGGAAATTACATATGGAAAAATATTCTAACAATATCTTTCCTTAAAGAAGAATTTTATTACAATTCTTTTGGTGGTCTATGGAAATGAAATTCAGTGATTAACTGCTAAGTAGGTCAGGGTTGTTATTTATTAACTGCACAGTATGATAATTTGTTTAACTGTTGATTGGGGGCGGGCTTCAGAAAAGATTAAACTCCAATTTCTTTAAGTAAAACCAGTCTGCTTAGGGGTTGTTCACAATTATCAACATTTTCAGAAGTGTCCAAACAGTACTCTTTTTCAGCATCCTTCTCTCTCCTCTGAAAGTGTACAAAAAATGTTGATTTTGCAAAACAATTCTCCATTTTTTTGTGAAGTCAAGCAATGTACTTCGTTGCTTAAAGATTAATATTATATCCATGATCATAATTTTACCCATATTTCACATAATTCATGTTATTTAGAATCAACATTTTTACGCATATGTAAAAGTGTACAGATTTGTCTGCCTCCTTCTCCCTAGCGTACTGTTTGTACACTTGCGAAAGTGTTGATAATGTTGACTGGCCTCTTACTGTTGTGGTTGAAACAGGTAAACACTCCATGGATAAACTGATAGCATTGCAGATAAATTTGTTATAATAAATAAAATAAAATATTATAAATTTAAAATAAATTTATTTATTCCTCCTTTTGAAACTTTAAAGTTTATTGTATCCATGTCATAGAAGAATTATGGAAATTAATGCAGAAAAATAATTATAAGAAAATAATTATCTAGCATCTTCTTTATTTTGTCTAGTTAGTGTTCAGAAAATGGTACATTTATTATTATTTTTATAACAAAATATTAAAAGAACATCTCATAGTCATTGAATACTAAACAAAAAAAGAAGAGCAATAATGAATAATTTGTTAACAATTATGAAATTATATTTTTTAACAAACATTATGTTTAATATTTTCATTGATTTGCATATTTTTGAACTGTTAAAAACATATGTTGATTAGGAGGTTGAATCCTCTTTGTTTATGATTATCATGTTTGTGTGACATATCTGGTATCCTAAATAATTCAACCGTACGTAAATATTTGGTGACAGTTTTTCATCTTTTATGTATTGGCCCAAAGCTTTTCACTCGTTTCTTTAATAATGCAAAATGTTTTGAATTTGATAGTTAATCAGTATAAGCCAGGGTATAGTCTTAAGTTTCAACATGTTTATTACATATAATATATCCCAGTAACTTACATGGAGATATCCCTACCTGCAAAAAACAACGTTGCTCAGTCATGCATGTAATGAGTTGAGTTAAATGAAGAGCGAGACAAAGACAACAGAATAAAAATTCATGCAAATGTTTAACAGAATTCAAAATCTACACTTGAGTCGTTGTGTCTATCACCTCAGTTGTACGCTATTCTGAGGCATTTAGCTCATACGCAAGCAAGCTGCCATTAAGTGACTTATCGTTCGTTGAAGAAACATTATATTAGTACATGTAATCTTCCCTTGCTTTTCCATAATACTCATAAAAGGATTTAAAACGGATTTTTTCAGTAAGGACGCTTTAATCCTACGTAATCACTGTAGGTCGTGATCACATCACACGTTTTTCTGAAACGAACTCCGCTCATCTAGTTCAGGCTGTGTCGTCGTGTTGTGTCAGTTGTTCATTTTCAGTAGCGTCTTGGGAATTTTAATGGTGCTATTTCCGTAGTTTTTGCATTAAACTACCCATGCATGGCCTCAAACCGGCACTTGGATACCGAGCAGCCGTTTACACTCTCATTGTTACCGGAATTCCGTTGATCACTTTGTATATGAATATAAATCATATATATCTAATCTGTTCTTTTTCTGCATTTCTCTATAGCACCACATGCCGATGGCCGGCCAGCCTCAGCTTGCTGCAGCCTACCAAGCACAGGCATTCCCACCACAGAACGGCTTAGAAGCCTACCAGCAACCGCAAGTGCAGACACCCTACGTTCCCACATCTGTAGCCCAGGCCCAATCTGACCAGGCTGCAAGCTATGTACAGCCACCTCAGACACAAGACGGAGTTTCCGTAGCGGGCTTCACCCAAGGCACAGCACCTGATGGCACAACCTTTGTACAAACACAGCCTACCGGCACCGAACAAACGTCTCAACCGGGATTATCAATACCAATAACTGTAAGTTGAGTGAATCTGTAATTTTTTTATTTGTAAATGTCCCAAAAATTATAATAATGACATCATGAAGCTACTTTTTGAGAATATTGTAGTCAGTTTTTAAGTCAGTTAAAAATCAATCATGTGTCTTCCTTACACACCATTTTTGGCCTTCTCTTTCTTTTCCTATGTTGAATGCTGAACATTTGATCTTACAAATCATGAAAATTGAATTTGGAACATTAAAAAATAGCAATCAACATTTAATATTAAGTTGCTATAATAATTTTTAAGTAGCTGAACATCAACTGAGTATTGTAAATAAAGATATAATAAGAAGAAACACATAATAACACATAATTGTACACATAAACATAAACTAATTTATATGTTAAAATAAGTGTAAATGCTTACTTTTACGTTTTTTATTCACATTATTTGGAAGATAGATATCTTCATTGTTTACTTTGGTTTGCTTAATCTTTATATCCTTCAACTTGTCATCAAATGCCAGTAGCAATAAACATTGCTTATTTACTTTGAATAACAATGATGCAAGATCATTGTTGAAATTAATTCCATGTAAATATAAGAAAGCTCTAAATAACACTTGAATCACTAACAAGTGTACTACCTTTTGATGACTAACAATTTTTTTTTATCATGTATATAACCATGTGTTTTTGCTGGTCTTGCTAGTTTTTTTCACAACTTGCTGTAACCCTAAAAACGTTGAGCAAAGCCAGTGTTTTATTATAAATAAATCAGCAACATTTTTTCCAAATCTCAATTTCCACAACCAAAATATTCTACTTTAACAGACACTGTTATACTGGATTGGATATTAATTTATTCTCTGTGTAATGTAGTACACTGGAGGTTATAACCTCTAACCTTTACTCTAACATTTCTCATTGCAATATTTGAATATTTGCAATCTATTTACCTTCAACTGATTGTTAAATATTTTAAGTTTTGCATCAAATTATAACTAAGCATATGAAAATTCTCTCTAATGGGAATTTCAGCCATTTTTCCTGTGACCAATACAAAGCTTTGCCTCGGGTATCATAAGCTAAAGTTTAATGGTTGATACAGACAGACTCCACTCTAGATTGTCAGTGATTGATTATGCAGCAACTAGATTCTCTACATTCTTACCAGTCAAGTGAACATGTTCTTCAGAGTAATGGCTGGCTTAATTTGGTCAAGTTTCTACATTTCTGGACTCATGAAAAAACCTCCGGAAATACTGGTCTACTTTCTCTTTTTTTTTTGTTTTTTTTTTTGGCTATGTCTGTAAAACTTGTGTATTAATTGGTTTATATCACTGTACAAATGCTAATCTTGGAACTCTGCATAAAATTATTTTCCAGATGTGAAATAGAGTGGAGATGGAGGCCTACTTTATTATTGAGCTCATGTGTAGTGTAATTGCGTGTTCGTTTTATTGTAATTTGCTACTGCATTTAGCCCTGTCCTTCTTTAAAATGAATTTGTTTTACCAGCAAATAAATATGCTATTGGCATAATTGTTTATTAGTACATTATACAATGTTCATCTTGTAAATTTGAATGGCGTTGGCATGATATTCAGAAATGGAGTTATGATGACATATATACTATAGTTCAAACAAGCATTTTTGAAACTGAATTTTAGCTTCAAAGATAAACCACTTTATACTGC